>NW_026719260.1:0-12302 GCF_029784015.1 Lycium ferocissimum | reverse complement strand
CGAGCGGGGCCACAATAAAATCATATGATTACGACATGCATTTGGGGTACGTAGACGTATATGTGGGTTGTGTGCCTATCTTTATGCACGGATGGGTTTGTATGTTATATGTTTTGGGCAGATGCGCCATTTGATAGCCTTGTCGGCTTCCGATATATATATTTATGATTGAGTTTGAGATGTGTTTGAGACAGTTTTGTTACATTCCGTATTTTGTACCCTCGGGTAAGTCGAGGCAAGTGACACAAGTTGCGTATGGAAAATTGTAAAGTTAGAATATCAAGAAAGCCGGGGGTAAAAAGGTAAATTCGCGAAATGACTCATGGAAATACGGAGAAAGGCTAGGGAAAATTTGGAACGAAGGGAAATATTTTCATGAAACGAGAAAAATTTGCTAGAAATTTCAAGAAAAGGGCCACTTGGCCGTGGCCCCACTAGTAATATTTGGCCAAATATTTTCAAGCCAAGTAAGGGAGAATTTGTTTAATTCTCATTGGAAGGGACTAAGTATATAAGAGAAAAAGATGACTTGTTCATCTCATTTTTTTCTAGACATTTCAAGAAAAGCAAGAACAAGAAAAAAGAAGGAGAAAAACTCAAAGGCCTTTCGGCCATAGAGAAAATTCCAAGGAAAATTTCAAAAAAATTCTTCAAAAATCATTTTCTACCAAGTAAAGGGTGCTTAACAAGGTGGAGTTGTTGTTGGAGCAAGAAAGATTCATAATCATATAAGTTGCCAAGTTGTAGCCAAGTGAGAAGTGAAGAAGAAAGGTGAGTATTAATCTTGTTTGGTGTGTTATATATGGTTTATATGTGTTGTGGTATGCTAAAATGGATGAAATTCATGAAGGAGGGAAATATAGTACATGGCCGTGCATATATATATGTGTGTAGGAGTCATGATTCAATTATGTTGTCTAGTGTTTGGTTGTTATGGTTGTGAATGATATGTAGAAATGAGTAGAATTTATGAAAATATGAAAGTTTGTGAAGTGGGTGTGTTGTTTGAAAGTTGGCCGTGAGTATGTGTCAATGTGTAGGAAATATGAATTGAATTTTATGTGGTAATCTAGTTGTAGTTATGGTGGAATTTGTATTAGAAGTGAGAGTTGAATGAATTAGTGGAAGTTGGAAATTATGGTGTGTGGCCGTGTGGTATATGTTGATAATTGGAAGCTTTTGTATATTGAAAAGTAATGTTCTTGCATGGATAGCATGTAATGATATTAGTATGATGTAGTTAGAATATATATTGTAAGGTTGTTATTGTGTTCATTGAAGTCGGAAGGTTTTGAAGAAAGTAGTAAATTGAGATCATGCATCTTGAATGGAATATGTGAATTGCTAGTATGATTGTTGAATTATGTTAATAGTTTGGCCGGGTTTGAATTCCCGGATTGTGGTTGATGAGAAATTTGGCTATATTGAATGTTGAGGATGGTATATTTACAAAGGAAGTCTTCCGAAATTTCGGTAGCCAAGTGTTTCCTTAAGATTCTAACTCTACGAACCCTAATAAGAGTTTTGGTAAATATGACCAATTTGCGGATCTTGACGAGATTGCGACGTGAATTCGGAATAGCTAAAGAGCGAGAAAGAGGTATGTAAGGTTTCCCCTTCCTTTCTTGGCATGTCCTAGATGTGGTAGGCTTGAATACGTACCTCGGGGACAATCCCCCTATCCTAGAAATCCGAGATTGAAAATAGTTACTATTCATTCAGTAAGATTGAACCAAAAGTGTATGAATTGCGAAAGAAATGTCCAAATATCCTAGAACTTGCAAGGATAAGACCCGATTACCCTAAGACCTTCATGAGTAACGTTCTGACACGTAACATATGTAGATGATATACGTTGCTATAAAAATGAAAGTACGAGAATGTTAAACCATTGTTGGATAACCCAATTCTATTATAGGTAACGACTATTCTAAAGATTCTAAGTACAAGGAATTATGCCTTATGACCCGATGGATGTGTGTGCACGAAACATACGTATAAGTACTTGATAGCGAGAATCGGAGCGCTATAGACGGCGGTAAATATATATATATAAGTATATACACGTGACACAAAGAGAATCGAGAGCTATAAGAAGGTATATGTATATGATATGAGTATATGTATATGATGAAAGAGCCAGGGCGCTATAGACGCCGATAATTATACAAGATATATGCATATATGTACGGGGAAGATGGAGATAAGGGCAGAGCGTTATATACGCATATCCACCTGATCAGTTGGCATTACATGACATGATATCGTCCCGGACGCGGGATGCCCGGACGCGGGATGTATGGCTAAATGGATCGTTTGCCGACGCCTCGGCAATATGATATATTCAAATTTTATGTATGTATGTATATATACGAGTAAGGAAAGCTAAGAAAGCACGGCATACGCGGGCACTTATATGTACGAGGTCATGTTTCTATCCCGGGACATGTGTGGTAATTCTTTCATGTTATTATACATGATTCATGTTTTTCACATATTATTATTCATGCCTTACATACTCGGTACCTTTGTTCGTGCGACGTCCTTCTTGTGGACGTTGCGTTTCATCCGCGCGGAGTCGGCGGACGGCGGATTTGATCATAGGAGCCTTACCGGTCGTACTTGACGGCGCTCCGGTTGTTCGGAGCCTCGCTTCGGTGGTACTCTTTTGTGTATACATTTCGGACACCGACGGTACTCGCCCCTTTCTATGTATGAGTGTACTATGTCTAGAGGCTCGTAGACAGATATGTACAGTCAGTTATGTACGATTAAATATGTGGTACTTTGGCAATCTTAATGTCGTTGTATGAATCGATAGCGAAGCTAACTAGTCTATATTCTTAATGACGCTGCTTATGTTAATGTTTAGTTCAAAAAAATAATACGACACTGTTTGTACGATTTGCTAAGAGGTACAGGTAAAATGACGGGTAAGGGGTGCTCGGTACAAGTATCGGGTTCCCGTCACGGCCCCTAGTTGGGTCGTGACGAAGTGGTATCGAGCCGGTTCGGTCCTAGGGGTTTGTCTACGACCGTGTCCGGTAGAGTCTTGTTTATGGGTGTGTAGCGCGCACGCTTATAAACGAGGAGGCTACGAGGGGCATTTGAGAAATATGACCTTCTTTGTATTCTAAGATCGTGCGATGAAGCTATGCTACCGAGTTTCCATATTCTTTTCCCTAATCTATGTTATGGTTTCGGTAATGCCACCGAAGAAGAAAGCTAGGGCAGCCCGGGGAGGGCGAGACGGCGGCTCCGGGCCGGCCGGTGGCGGGGAGCCATCCGGTTATTGACCCGGTTAGTTGCCGCACGAGGCTCGGCGGCAAGATACGGACTCGGGAGACGAGGGCGATGAGGTGCTAGGGCCCGTGATTTTATCGCCCTAAGACCCCGGAGTTTTATGGGTCAAAACCGGAGGAAGACCGCGCAGAATTTCATGAACGAGATGCTAAGGACAACGAGATGACCGTAGCCGAGATACGAGTCGGTGGAATTGGCATCTTGCGGATTGCGGGATGTGGCAGTCTTGTGGTATGACGAGTTGGAGATCCTCGAGGGAGCAAATGCCACTCCCCCGGTTTGGCGGGGGTTTGCGGGGCATTTTGCGACATTTCTGGCGGAAGTTCGACGAGCTCGGGCGTATGTTCTTAAATCTTAAGCAAGGGAATATGAGCGTCGGGGAATACGGCCCTCCGCTTTAACTCGGCGGCGAGGTATGCCGGCCATGATCGCTAATATGGGGGATCATGTACATCGATTTGTGAGTGGGTTGGGCCGCGTATAATTAAGGAGTGCTTGACGGCCTCGCTCCCAGGGATGGGATGACTATTGCTCGCATACGGTGTCACGCCCCGATTCCATGGGACGTGATGGGCACCGACCCCACATCCCGGGCGAGCGAACCCCGGACTCCTATTGCACACATAAATTTTTTTTTTCCAAACCTCTAGCTGGTTAATCATCAAATACATAATGAAGCTTTCAAATTTGACAAAATACGTAATTATGCACAATTTAATACATATCACAAATTAACATATCGGTCGATGGAGTACAACGACGAGGCCGACACATCATATCCACACGCGCTGTACGCAAAGTCTCTAGCCTGAGATCCGAGAAAATCCAAATCGGACGGAACTCGGACTCGGCGGTACTCGGGAAAATGGGCTTGCCACCGCGCGACGGGAACATACGCTATAACCTCATCGGCTCGTACGGGAGTACACACGCGGCATGAAACGCGGCCCCAGAAACGAGGGGGTCGATGCGGAATATGTGCGAGTACGTAAGGCATGCAATACAAATAAGCAAGCGCGTAACTAAAACGGACGGACCCCGTGATACTTATATACATATATATCGGAGTACCCGGACACATGCCTTCCGGACACGTTCATACATACCTGTGTCATAAGCCGAAAATATACAGAACAATAAATCATCAATCAAAATACCTAAACTGCTTAATTTGCGTTCTCAGACCGCATGTCCGAAGAGGTACAGAAGATACAGAACGCACGGTGATGTCACGCGTCAGACGGAGCACAGAACGTACAGAACTTTCAGAGGCGATCATATATCGGACGGAATATCAAACATGCGAATGTTCGGATGATATCGTATATCGGACGAGAGTACGGAAGAACATATGGAGTGCCCGGATGATATCATAATACGGGCGAAGTGCATAGCGTACAAATCGTACAAATGATGGCTTACATCGACGAGTACGAACGTACAAAAAAGGCTCGAGAGCGACATATACGGACGGAATTCGAACATATATCCAAATCATGAATCTCATATGACGTGTCCCGGCCCTCAGATGAGGGACTCGGTGAATAGAGTCATGTATAGCAGAATCAGATGTCATATATGCAAATAACGTGTCCCGACCCTTTATTAAGGGACTCGGTAGAGAAAGTCATGCATATCGAGTTCATAAGTACATAACGTGTCTCGGCCCTTTTGTTAAGGGACTCGGTAGATAAAATCATGCATATCGAATCATGTATCCATAACGTGTCGACCTCTTGCGGGTCTCGGTGAATCATAGTCGTGTGCCATCTGGCCGCACGGTCCCCGTAACATCGCATCATAATTACATACGGATAACGTGTCCGGCCCGCAAGTACGAGGGACTCGGTGAATATATGCGAGATGTGCGCGCGAGAACATGTCTGGCCGGGACTCGGTGAATCGAATCGTATCGTAACGTACACACGAGATCATAACATGCCCTGGCCGGGACTCGGTGAAAGATACATTAAGTCGCGCGCGAGCGAGTAGTGCGAACATATGCATGTAAATCGGACTCGGTGAATACATACACTTATTAACATCGAAGATTGAGAACAAGTCTCGGGTTCTTCCGAGGTTAGCATCGGAGAGTTATAAGCATTTAACATACGAGCAGCCGGACTTTCCAAGCGATCGGGATCGTATATGGAGGACGTAAGACTTACGGAGAATGCTCGCGAGAATATTCGGATCGGAAAACTCATATCGGACACTCGTATCGGAATACTCGGATCATAAAGCTCATATCGGACATGCGTGCCGGTACATTCATATCCGGATACTTATGGCGAATACTTATATACGAATACCTATATCGAATTTCTATTTCGAATATTTACAGGACGCTTATCCAAATTTTCATCGGATCGTTCGTGTCGGAGTGTTTATAACCGGATAGTCAAATCAAAGCATCCACGTACGAGTTACCCGGATTCTTATACCGGGCTCGAAAACATTAGTCAAAAGTTTTCATTAATTATCGTGCGAAAATAAGACAAATAAAACCATATACATAGGTCTCGGGTGTTGTGGGCCCACCTTTGGTCAAATCGGGTAACGAACATAAAAATGTGGTCACTATGTCTTATTAAGTTATCCTCGAAGATTTCAAGTCATTTCGCTTTCGTTTTCAAAGTTATGAGCATTTAAACATTTATTTACAAAACATAAGTCATTTAATTCAATTTCTTGAATGAATAGTAACTAAATTCAACCTCGGATTTCTAGAATTAGAGTGGCCCCCGAGCACGTAATCAAGCCTAGTACATCTAGGACATGCCAAAGAAGGAATAGGGAAGCCTTACGTACCTTTTACGCCGCTTACGGTACTCGAATCCTCGTCCAAAGTTCGCGAAATACGCAGTTTGGTCATGTTTGCCATTTACTATTCTTAAGGCTTTGAAATTCAACCTTGAATTAGTTCTTGTCGCCGAATTTCGGCGGCTCACCTCCCTAATAAATACAACATCGAGAATATGGCTCCACGATTTCAATCAAAACAACCCGAGAATGGAACTCGGCCAAAATAACAACAACTATACCAACAACAATACCAAGAACATCAATAATCACTACAAACCACAACATGACATAACTAGTTTACTTTCCAACTTCACAATTTCAAATCAATATCAATATTTTCCATACTCATTACTCATCTTCACAACCATTCCAATATCATTTAGAGGCATTACGTATGGTTTTTCATATCATCCACAAAACATCCAAACTTTCCAGAAACCATAATTCATCTAATACTTCAAATTTTTGACGAACATATTCATAACATATTTCCATCTTCCAAGTTCATCAAAAATCATCATAATTCACACCTTAACAACTTAATTATCATAAGAACATAAAATCATAAAAATACGACATAAATTCCTACATTCCATTTTCATACCAACTTAACCCATAAATGCTTCACTTACATTATAATGTCATGACCACGCGACTAACATATTAAACAAAATAATTCCATCATTATTCCACTGACAACTAACTCACGGCCAACATGGCAAATTTCAACTTCTTTAAATTTTCATTCAACTTTCATTCCCAAAACAACTTTCAACCTCACGAACTAAATTACAACATAAAATTCAACTCATATCATTTATACAACATCACACCCACACGGCTACATGCATGAACACACCTTCACTATGCTAACTTCCGTATTTTCATATATTCTACTCATATACACATACTACAACGCAAGCAAACCTTCAAAACATAATTATAAGAGATAAATTCTCACCTTTTTCTCCAACTTCTTCAATTGTCTCAAGTGTTGAATTGAAGAAACCAATGCTTATTCTTCCAAACCAATTGCACCGCGTTGTAAAGGGACCTTGAATTGGTATGAATTCAACAAGAAAATAATTTTTGGAACAAAATTTTTGGAGGTGAAATCTTGAAGGGGTACAGGCCGAATGGCCCTTTCTTGGTTCTTAAGTTTTTCTTGATTTTTCTCCTTCTTTCTCATCTCTTGAATTTTCTAGAAATTTAATGACCTTGGCCCCTTTTTATTCTTGAATTGGCACATGACCATGCACGTACAGGAATTAAATTTTGCCCGCTTTTCTTGTTGCCATGGCCGGCCACACTCTTTGGGTTGGGCCAAAATTTTTCAAATTTTGTCTTGCTAATTTTCAAGCCCAATTTTTATTTGCTCCACATTTTTGGTAATTCATGAAACCATTTCCGAATTCCAATTTCGCCCTTAGTCTTTCCCAATAATTCACGTCAAATCCTTAGTCTCGAAAACATCACATGCACACTAATAAGTCCAATTGAAACCTTAATTCCTACCATTAGAATTATTTCCAATTCTCCGAATACGCTCAAAATGTGAGGTGTAACACGAGCCCGTGCCCGAAACCGGAGGGCAACACCGGCTACGCGAGAAGAGCGGCTATCAGGATAGGGGCTCAGAAAAGGGGCAGATTTCCCAGGGCTAGAAGTGAGTATAGAGGGGGCCGGACACGAGGCAATCTAGGTATTCGGGCCAATCGGCGGCGGCGCACCCCCTGATTTCGGATAGAGCCTCGAGTCCCGGAATAGAGTGATTACAGCGAGAATGATGCCACCCCCGCCACGGTGCCGCGATGTGGTAGGCCACACTGCGGAGAGTGTCGCGCGGTACGAGGGTGGTTGTTATACTTGTGGGCGGGTTGGCCATCGATGCGTGATTGCCCGTTGAGGTACGAGGAGACCCAAGCCCGGCCCGCGGGTCCGCGGTTGGTTCATCGTCGACCGTCGCCCCCTCGGACGGACTTCCCGAGCTCCGGCGGGGCGTGGTCGAGGTAGAGGAGGAGCATCCGGTTCGGCCCGGCCCTCCCCACGTCTATATGCGCGACGGGCGACGGGACCACGAGCCTTCCGCGAACGCGGCCACGCAGTGCACTTTTCGGCACCTTCACATGATGTGCGTGTCAATTGATTTTTTATCTTATCCTATGCCGCCCTTGTATTGCTAAACATATTAAGAACTCAAAATTATAACGAAGAGTAACCATACGTACGGGTAACGATGAATACTAGGGCGCGGAGGGTAGAGGCGTAAATAAGAGAAAAGATGTGTTACGCGGGGCGTTTGGAAGGCTAACTAAGACTGACTCGTCCCGTATTATGGGATATAAGTAGTGCGGGGAGCGGAGGCGAAAATACTAACGCTAAGACGGCGAAATGCATTAAAGTTTCAAGGTTAAGCGTGCTAGGGTGAGAGTAATTTCACGATGGGTGACCACTGGGAAATATGCGAAAATTCCATAAATGTGGAAACAAGAGACGAATGTAAAATTAGGTAGCCCGGTGTAAATTACGGTGTGTGGAGTGGTTAGAAACCCTATCAAAGTCATGTGGCGGAGACGGACTAGACTAGCGAGAGAGGGCGGACATGTTGGACCTAAAATGGACTATGACGATTCAAAAACCAACAAGAGGGATTTGTTAACACGAGCCGGCGTTCGGAGTTAAATCAGTTGGCCTATGACTTGAAGGCAACCTAAGCTCCTAGAATGGGTATGTGGAGTGATAGGTGAGATATCTACGAAGGAGACCTCCCCGAAGTATTATAATGCACCGTGAGGTCAGTTTAACATTCGAGGACGAATGTTCTAAAGGGGGGGAGGATGTTACATTCCGTATTTTGTACCCTCGGGTAAGTCGAGGCAAGTGACACAAGTTGCGTATGGGAGGGTGTAAGTTGGAATATCAAGAAAGGCCGGGGGTAAAAAGGTAAATTCGCGAAATGACTCATGGAAATACGGAGAAAGGCTAGGGGCAAATTTGGAACGAAGGAAATATTTTTCATGAAATGAGAAAAATTTGCTAGAAATTTCAGAAAGGGGCCACTTGGCCGTGGCCCCCACTAGTAATATTTGGCCAAATATTTTCAAGCCAAGTAAGGGAGAATTTGTTTAATTCTCATTGGAAGGGACTAAGTATATAAGAGAAAAGATGACTTGTTCATCTCATTTTTTTTTCTAGACATTTCAAGAAAAGCAAGAACAAGAAAAAGAAGGAAAAAAATAAAAACTCAAAGGCCTTTCGGCCATAGAGAAAATTCCAAGGAAAATTTCAAAAAAAATTCTTCAAAAATCATTTTCTACCAAGTAAAGGGTGCCTAACAAGGTGGAGTTGTTGTTGGAGCAAGAAAGATTCATAATCATATAAGTTGCCAAGTTGTAGCCAAGTGAGAAGTGAAGAAAGAAAGGTGAGTATTAATCTTGTTTGGTGTGTTATATATGGTTTATATGTGTTGTGGTATGCTAAAATGGATGAAATTCATGAAGGAGGGAAATATAGTACATGGCCGTGCATATATATATGTGTGTAGGAGTCATGATTCAATTATGTTGTCTAGTGTTTGGTTGTTATGGTTGTGAATGATATGTAGAAATGAGTAGAATTTATGAAAATATGAAAGTTTATGAAGTGGGTGTGTTGTTTGAAAGTTGGCCGTGAGTATGTGTCAATGTGTAGGAAATATGAATTGAATTTTATGTGGTAATCTAGTTGTAGTTATGGTGGAATTTGTATTAGAAGTGAGAGTTGAATGAATTAGTGGAAGTTAGAAATTATGGTGTGTGCCGTGTGGTATATGTTGATAATTGGAAGCTTTTTTGTATATTGTAAAGTAATGTTCTTGCATGGATAGCATGTAATGATATTAGTATGATGTCGTTAGAATATATATTGTAAGGTTGTTATTGTGTTCATTGAAGTCGGAAGGTTTTGAAGAAAGTAGTAAATTGAGATCATGCATCTTGAATGGAATATGTGAATTGCTAGTATGATTGTTGAATTATGTTAATAGTTTGGCCGGGTTTGAATTCCCGGATTGTGGTTGATGAGAAATTTGGCTATATTGAATGTTGAGGATGGTATATTTACAAAAAGTCTTCTTGTAGAAATTTTGATAGCCAAGTGTTTCCTTAAGATTCTAACTCTACGAACCCTAATAAGAGTTTTGGTAAATATGACCAATTTGCGGATCTTGACGAGATTGCGCGTGAATTCGGAATAGCTAAAGAAGCGAAAAGGTATGTAAGGTTTCCCCTTCCTTTCTTGGCATGTCCTAGATGTGGTAGGCTTGAATACCTACCTCGGGGACAATCCCTCTCCTAGAAATCCGAGATTGAAAATAGTTACTATTCATTCAGTAAGATTGAACCAAAAGTGTATGAATTGCGAAAGAAATGTCCAAATATCCTAGAACTTGCAAGGATAAGACCCTAAGACCTTCATGGTAACGTTCGACACGTAACATATGTAGATGATATACGTTGCTATAAAAATGAAAGTACGAGAATGTTAAACCATTGTTGGATAACCGATTCTATTATAGGTAACGACTATTCTAAAGATTCTAAGTACAAGGAATTATGCCTTATGACCCGATGGATGTGTGTGCACCCGACATACGTATAAGTACTTGATAGCAGAATCAGAGCGCTATAGACGCTGGTAAATATATATATGATATAAGTATATACACATGACACAAAGAGAATCGGACGCTATAGAGACGATATATATATGATATGAGTATATGTATATGATGAAAGAACCGGGCGCTATAGACGCCGATAATTATACAAGATATATGCATATATACGGGGAAGATGGAGATAAGGGCGGAGCGTTATATACGCATATCCACCGATCGGTTGGCATTACATGACATGATATCGTCCGGACGCGCGGGATGCCGGACGCGGGATGTATGGCTAAATGGATCGGTGCCCGACGCCTCGGCAATATGATATATTCAGAATTTTATGTATGTATGTATATATACGAGTAAGGAAAGCTAAGAAAGCACGGCATACGCGAGGCACTTATATGTACGGTCATGTTTCTATCCCGGGACATGTGTGGTAATTCTTTTTATGTTATTAAACATGATTCATGTTTTTCATATTATTATTCATGCCTTACATACTGGGTACCTTTGTTAAATACGCGCGTCCCTTGCTGTGGACGGCGTTTCATGCCGCGCGGGCCAGGACGATTTGATCTTAGGAGCCTTACCCGGCCCAGTGTATGCGGCGCTCCGGTTGTTCGGAGCCTCACTTCGGTGGTACTCTTTTGTGTATACATTTAAGACACGACCGATACTCGGCCCTTTCTATGTATGAGTGTACTATGTCTAGAGGCTTGTAGACGGATATGTACGATCGATTATGTACGATTAAATATATGTGGTACTTTGGCAATCTTAATGCCGTTGTATGAATCGATAGCGAAGCTAACTAGTCTATATTCTTAATGGCCAGCTTTGCTTATGTTAATGTTTAGTTCAAAAAAAAATAATACGACACTGTTTGTACGATTTGCTAAGAGGTACAGGTAAAATGACGGGTAAGGGGTGCTCGGTACAAGTATCGGGTTCCCGTCACGGCCCCTAGTTGGGTCGTGACAAGTTTGAAATAATTTGAGACAGCGTTTGATATTTTTATACGCATAAGCCAGCTGTGTGTGATTCGGGTTTGATGAGTGTGTTTGGGTGCCCAACTCGGGCACTAGTCACGACCAACGGGGTTGGGTCGTGACAGGGGAAATGGCCGAAGAATTATACCGGGGTGCTGCGGGCATACGGAACTACTCCTAAAATAAGCACGGGCGAAACTCCATTCTCCCTGGTGTACGGAGCCGAGGCCTTGAAACTTGTAGAGACCGGGGAACCAAGCATCCGGTACACTTAAACCATGAAAAAATCTAATAATGAGATGATGGCCGTTGGGTTAGAAATGGTTTTTGTGTGTATGATAGCACAGAAGTTGTTATATCCGGCATTTTTGAATATTCGGAAAATTTGAAATAACTTTGACTTATGAGAAAGGAGGCCATATTTGGATTTTCTTTTAGTATGTGTATGCTTAGGTTACGGAAGTTTGAATGTGGAAAAGTGGAAGGAGGCCTAAGGGCAATTTTTGGGAAATTTTTGGGAAAATTTTTTTGGGGGAAATTTCAAACATGGACTA
>NW_026719259.1:0-13216 GCF_029784015.1 Lycium ferocissimum | reverse complement strand
TCGATAGCACCTTTTTGAAGGGCTTCTGCATTGAACTTTCCCGAGGATTCTTGAGGGAAACGAGTTGTTGTTTAGTATTTATTTTAAAGGTTGAGGGAATGGGTTTTTAAAACTCCCCGGGTTATAATCCGAGATATTGAGACCCTTTTTGGACTATCGTTAATGCAAGACTTTCTCATTTAAGGGACCGTGTTTATTATTTCCCTTTTGTTAGTTTTTTTGTTTATATGCAAACCCAACCTTTTCCCAGTCCTACACCTATGTGTTCATACTATTTTACACCCCTTTCCGGAGTGTAGATTTATTTTCGATGTTTGAGTCTCACGACGCCGGGGCATTCGTCAAAATTTTGGGGTGAGCTTTAACCAGTCTCTCCTTAGTTTTCCCCGTTGTTCCACCAAAGGGTTTACCCTTTCGAGTCCAATTATTCAAATTGAAAACTTTAAACCCTTTGTAGAGTTAAAGATTTTGGGAATTTTTTTAAAAATAGCATTTATTCCGCATTTTGTATCAAATTAAGGTATTATCCCTGGTTCGCCCCCCGGAAGGTTAGAAGCCCCGCATGATCCATGAGGGCTGAAAAACCCTTCTCGAAGGGCCCCCAAGCCGCGAACTCGAAATTTTTTGAGTCGGGGAGACCATTTAAACACCTTATAAAAGGGGTCAAAACCCCCATTTTAAAATATTCTGAGAGCTCAGAAAAAAGAGGGCAAATATGTAATTAAATGGGGTTTGGAATTTTCGGGGTCGGGTCAGGTTCTGATTATATATTGTTTTATAGTGGGTTTTTTTGATTCAAACAAAAGAAGATATTGCGTTTGTAAGAACAAGAGAATTTTTATTGATATTGATTTAGGTTTACCTACGAGGATAAAGTTATTAAATCATCGTATAATGGATTAGTTGGTTGAGAAATCCAATAAAAATAGTGCTGGATGCTTTATGAAGTATATTGTTATTGATGATGATGTCGTCGATTTTAAAGGTCGTTGTTGTTGTTATTGGTTGTTGGTATTGTGATTTCAAGTTAGGATACAATGTGAGATGGCCGCTCGAATTTCAACGTATTTTAAAAGGATTTTAAATCAAGGCTCAAGACGAGCGTACGATGATGAGTCTAACAATAGTATGAATGATTTTATATGTAGATTGGCGAGATTCATGGACCGATCTTGCGCAGATTGCGAGACAAGAAGTAGGTTGGAAAGTCGGAAAGTAAGCTTCAGGTATGTAAAGGCTATTCTTTCTTTTCTTGGCATGATTCCATATATGGTAAAAGTGTAATGGACCCTGTGACCAGAGATTTTTCTAAGTAGATATTGTCATATTGTTGCCTGACTTCTGAGTGTTCTGTTATTCTTTCTAAGGGGCCATATCCCTTCCATGTCCTTGTTCACAGAGACAAGAGACATGTTATTATAGGAGTCGTATTTTTCAGCACACATGCATGATATACATATATTTACATTTTTTATTTAGCCCTGGCCACTTGGTCGTGTGAGACTGCAATGCCCGTCTGCGAGTCATGGAGTTGTTTCCAGCTTACCATGGAGCCATACCTGGACTCCAAGGTCACGGAGTTACAGACTCCTAATTCCATCATTATGAGTTGACTATACTCGCTTGCGAGATAACATGGAGTTATCTATGCTTGGACCCGAGGTCAGCCGGAGTTATATCTATTAGAAAGGTGTTATCTTGCCTCGCATGAAAGGCAACCCAGTATAGTACCCGTATGCTTTTTGAAATATCTAGAGTATAGCTTGTTATTTCATTTCAGTTGTTATCTTGTCTTACATATTCAATTTATTATTCGTACTCACATCCCTTTTGTCTGGGGCCGCGTTCATGCGCCGTGTGTTCGGTAGTCGATTGCATAATCCAAATGCGAGTTTTCCATCAAATTACAGAAGTGTGCTCCACTGGTATCACCACGTATGTCACGACCCAACCTAGGCTGCGTGACGAGTGACCGAGCGATCCGCCTCTCGATATCCCAACTGTGTTACCCGTACTTAAACATGACATTCAACAGGTCTATTTAACTAAGCTTGGTGTTTTAAACACACTGTCCATCTATAACTCAAAAACATACTATACATATGTAACACATCACAAGGCAAGCGATGGCTGCCGATACTCGTATAACAACGCAAAGGCCAGTAAGGCCAAACGCACTCATGACACCTACGTTATCCCCACTACTATAAGAGCAGCCAACGTACATGTTGAAGGGATGGGGGCCCTATCGTACCCATAATATATATAAACAAAAGTATACCAAAACAGAATGGCTTCCGGCTGGGTGGAGTCGTCTGACTCTCAATCCCACCTCCTAGGTGGTCGGGATCGTTCCAACTGCTAAGCCTCGAACTCCTGCATGAACAAACCTTCAAGGAAAGGGTCAATAATTTTAATATGTAATTAATATGTAAGGCAATACTGAATTGCAAAACAAGGAAAGCGCGTGAAGAAGAAGCAAGTTTATACAAACTTAGAGTAACCTCCTGAACACTTACGAACCATGTCATACGGTCCCTTACACACCCTACCATATCATACGATAAATATAGAATATCCTACTCGTAGTCGCTCCGCTAATAACATAATAGTCTTTTCTGGACAATGCCCGGCGTAGTCACGATGCCTCACACTGCCTCCCGCCAGCTAGGGTGGCCCCCTCCGGCGCCCGCCCGGCTTAACAACATCATAATCCGCCGATCGGTGGAACACAATACATATGATATATAGTATGAATATGTCGTTATTAAAACCATCGCACCTCCCCTTTAGATGCTTGATTACAACCCCTTTGGAGAGATTTGAGAATAAAGCTTAGAGTTTCTACCACTATTTGCTTTGTAACGTAACATATAAGATGTATTGCGTGTTTTCGAATTATCAACAAGAGTATAGCATGAACGAAACAAGACATTGGATATCGACTTAACTAAACTAAGAATAGAGTACTTATGTTTTACGTTCATGAGCCATATAAAAGGAATCATGCCAAAGTATGAAAGAAGTGGTTCGCCTTACATACCTTATTTATGCCTCGTTTAATCCTCAAATCCCTCCCGAGCTTAGTCAAATCAGGAACACAATCAACAATATAGGGATTAAGACTAGGCCACTAAGATATTCTAACCAATCATTTATTCTTTCACCTCGACGGATTTGAACAGCATCTCCTCTATAATCCTACCAACCCAACAATTCTAAATTCAAATTAATATACCAATAATAACATCGTAAACAACAAACCAACGATATTCCATCAATAACATATCTAGTATCCATCATAATATTCCATCCAAAACAACTCCTAAACCCCAATTCCTTAATACACTTATACGTAATTATAACAATGTTTTTAGCACTTTAATTGGCGTATCAATTGGAAAATCAAGTTAATAACGTGATAAACAACCGAAACATACCTTTAATGTTCAACAACCAATAAAAACTTAAAAGTCCACTCTTGGGCTCAAATGACGGCAACAACTCGTTCTATACTTTACCCTTCTTACGAGCTCCTGATTCGGACCCTCAAACTTGCTCGATTCTCCACTTTCTCTAACTCTCCTATCTCCTCATTCAAAAGGTTGTGGACTACTTGATGTGTAAATGAATGAATTTGTATGATTTTATCCCGTATATATTGGTCTTGGGTCGGTTCCCACCGACCTTGAGTCGGGTTGGGCCGAGCCCACTGCCCAGTTTGACCTTTCTGCCTTAAAACGTCTATAACTTTTTATGACTATGTCATGTGAAGACACAAAACCTATGTTTGGAAAGGTATTTCAATTATATACAACTTTATTTGTGTTTTCTCAAATTCTAAACTTATAATGGCGTGTGGCCTCGTAAAGCAAATACCCGAAAACGCATCCTTAAATCAACCGAGCGCTTTTACGCTCATATTTAATTAAGTGTCCTTCTTAAGACTTGCTCAACTTCCCATACTATTCATATAAATTGTCATATGCCCTTTTATAAAATCCCGATTATTGTGAGCCCCACCTTAACTTACTGCTACAAGGGCTATTTATCAAGTAATGGCTAATCCAATCTCATACCATATGGCTCTCAAAATCATCTATATGTTATTTTATACATATAATGTAATTTTCACTTATCTCATAGCTTTACCTCCCATAAGCCCATACTAAGTCATTTCATAGCCTTGGTATGTTGTGTAAATTTTTGGGTGTAACACTGCAGAATTTTTGTGGTATGCTATTTTGACACTTAAAGGCATCAAGTCATGTCCTATTCTTTTCTATAATGTTATGTTTTGTATGTTCCAGGATGCTTGTACGTTGTTGGGGATGTGCCTTGCTCATTCTCATTTTGTTGTACAATATACATGGCACTGGCCGGTTTACTCAACAGTATTTATACTATTGTGTGCCCAAACAGATGACGGTCAAGATATATATATATATATATATCCAAATTATAGCTTCTCGCTGATTGCTATATTATTTGGTGGCAGGTGGTTTTATTATTTGTTGGGGTTACTCCTGTAGTTTCGTATTTAGACATTCTGCTTGCCTAGGTTGGTGATTCTGTGCCGGCCACGTACCCGTATTTAGGTGTGACAAACTTGGCACTGTGAGCGCTCGTCCTAGTGCTTGCTGCATCGTGTCCAAAAGAGTTTTACGGGGGCAAGGATGTCACACCCCAACTTTTGGATAGTCATGATGGCACCGACCTTACTAGGGCCGAACATGCTTTTCGTCCTTCTCAAATCAAGTAAAATCTGTAATCATATGAAATCTGTAACATAATGCATAATGATACATCGGCTTACAGAGCCGCTTACAAGACTGACATGCTATATACGTGACTCTGTCTGCAAAGTCTCTAACATAACTCAAGATGCCATAACATAGATACTCTGACTCGGCAGCACTCCGGGAGGAAATGGAGCTCGCCAATCCAGCTGGAACATCTTCTACTAATATCCTCTACTCATCTGTATACACCTGCGTGGCATGAAACGCAGCCCCCGAAGAAAGGGGGTCAGTACGAAATATGTACTGAGCATGTAAAGCATGAAATATAGTAAATGGAATCGTACTGAAATAAGGAGTATAGAGAATTAGTACAGTAACCAGAAAACCACAAGGCTTGCCTTTGAAACATAAATCATGCATGTCAATGTCATATCCAATTTATTATGGGACTTAGAAACATAAGTGAATAATCATCTTGTACATATGCATATATAACGTGTGGCCCTCTAGTGAGGGACTCGGTAAATAAGATCATCATATCATCATGTCATCATATATATATATATATATATATATACCGTACCCGGCCCTCTAGTGAGGGACTCGGTGAATAACGTGTCCCGGCCCTCTAGCGAGGGACTCGGTGGAGGAGATCCTGTCTCCATCATGTGTACATCATACTCGGCCCATCCTGTGGGCTGGCGCCATCATCACATCATCATATATATATATACCGTACCCGGCCCTCTAGTGAGGGACTCGGTGAACAATGCAGTGAAACTGTGCACGAATACATACCCGGCCCGGGACTCGGTGAAAGAAGTAATAACAGCTAGCACGAGCAGAGTAGTGAGAAACCATATGCACATAAATCATCTTTTAAGACTCGATAGATAAGTAGACAAATCAACGCTCGAGTATCCGAATCATAGTCACACTCAGGACTCTTGAAATATCATTACGAAATATGTCACATAGCGTCTCAGGGATCATAAACATGTATCAGGCCAATCCGAGCCCGCCTATGAAAGTTACGGGCATTATTCATTAGAGAACACTTTACGAACATATCAAGGCAATCCGAGCCCGTTCATGAAAGTTACGGACATTATTCAACATAGAATCCTTTAGGAACAAGAACTCTTTATGCAACATTTACTATCCAATTATACAAAAGACACAAGGCCATAGCTCGACTATATTAGGAATGCAAACATCAAGAAGTGAATAAGAATCATAGACATGCTCGGATCTTAAGAGTAGAGTTACCCCAAGGCTCGTATCGTATCATACTTACATCTAGGACATGCCAAAAGAAAGAAAGGATAAGCTTTACATCCTGTTCCACCTCTTATTAGTTACGCTTATTCGTCCAAGCTCGCAAGTCTACATTTAAGAGGATTTACACAATCATTAGACTCATTATTACACGCTTGTCTTAGTCCTTCAAATAAATTCATTTATAGTCTGCCGAAATTTCGGCACCATCTCCCCTGTTTATATGCCTAGCCCGAAATTCCAATTCAATAACCAACAACATCAACAATAATACCAATAGTAATAACATCATTTCCAACACAACATATGCCATAAAATATCCCACACACTGTTTCCCCATTTTCTCAACCAACCAACTTGCGATACGACTAATTAATAACTTTATTTCCGTAAGGAAGCCGAAATTAATACCAACAACATCGATAACAACATCTTCAATATCCTACAAAATAAATACATATATTTTTATCCAAATTTCTCTTCAAGCCTAAATTCATAATCCGACAACACCAACAAACGAATTTATCACACTATTCCCTCCGTTCTAATCCGTTAAAACTCTGAATAAACTTGTTAACGATGAAAAGGAACCTTAATCTTACCTCAAGTGTGCAGCCACCACATCCACCCTCTTCTTCTTGGTTGATTTTTAGCTCAAATTGAAGGCAACGCGACGTACGACACTTTTCTCTTCATGGGCTTCGGAATTCGGGGCTCAGATTTTGGTCAAAATTGATTTTTCTCTCTAGGCTCTCCTCTCTCTTTTTCTCCAGAATTTTCTGGGTGTTTTGGTATGAAAAATGAGGAGAAAAGGCTGAAATTTTACTTAAAAAGGTGTGGGTAATGGGCACGACCCGGTTGGGCTCGGGTTGGGCCCGGCCCAGCGACCTTTCTTCCTTAAAACGTCCATATCTTCTTATCCCGATGTCACCTGTGAACCCACGACCTATGGATGGAAAGCTATTTCAATTATCTACAACTTTCATTCTGGGAATTTTCCCAAATTCCAAACTCATAATACCGTTTTGGCCCCTCGAAGTCAGATCACCCGAAAACGTTTTCTTAAATCGTCCTTTTGGAGGGCTTACACTCATTTTTGGCTTATGGGTCCTTCTTAGGACTTGCTCAACTTCACATGTACTACCCATATATCTCTTCATATGTCCTTTATAAAATCCCGACATGTGGGCCCCACACCACACGGCCACTTATGGCTTCTTCATGAAGAAATTAACTTTTATTAATTAACTTCTAACCCCTAATCTTCCTTAATATTCCATACCAATAAAATTATAAGCAACTTGGGCATTAAGACGAGATCGGAGGTTAAAAGTCTCTACCTCGTATCCCAAAATAGTCTTGTCCTTAACTTATCACGATTAGCTCGGAATATCCCAACGTACAAAATACGGGATATAACATCCTTCCCCCCTTTAGAACATTCGTCCTCGAATGTTGAACTAGCCTCATAAGGTCTTACAAAGGTTTCGAGAAAGTTTCTCGTATTGCGAGAACATATAGTCTCACCCACCGACCAATATAATCAAATGAGGGATTTAAATTACACTCGGCTTGTAGGCATAGGGAACAAGTAAAGATACTCATTCTTTATCTTCCTTGACTTCCCAATGAGTCGACTCTTTCCGATTGTTATTCCGCTACAATACCTTAATGAAAGCCACATCCTTAGTACGCGATTTTCTAACTTAGCGACCAGGTATAGCCATAGGGTTCTTCTCATAAGATAATTCCTCCGTTACCTGAACATCATCCATGGGGGATTACTCTAAAAAGGTTACCAATACATTTGTGAAGCATTGGCATGTGAGGGGGTTGAATTTTATGTGGATGTCTTTATATTGGAAATTCCAAATCGAATATGACGGTAGGTCCAACTCATAGGCGACCTTGCCTACCCTACGAATAGTCGATAAGGCCCAATGTATCTCGGCTTAGCTTTCCTTTTGTTAAAGATTAGAGTCTCATAACACCCTTCATGGGTGACACCTTTAGGAATACCTAATCACCAATGGAGCGGAACTCTAAGTGTCGACGTCGATTATCCGTATACGGTTTCTATCGACTGCAAGATTGTCGCTGACAACCTTTCCTGAGTACATTTCACCTTATCACTGGCTTGTTGAATCATATTTGAGCCGATTAACTTAACCTCACCAACATCGAACTAACCAATAGGTAACCTGCACCTCCTGCCATACCAGGTCTCATACGGTGCTATCTGGGTACTAGAATCGTAGCTATTATCATAGGCAAATTCAATAAGTGGTAGATGATCATCCCAGTTACCTCTAAAATCAATAACACAGGCCCGCAACATATCTTCTAGTGTCTAAATAGTACGCTCGGCCTGTCCGTCAGTTTAAGGGTGGAATGCTGTGCTAGGATTCACTTATGTCCACAATCCCTTCTGGAATGATCTCCAGAGGTTAGTTGTAAGCATTCCTTTGTCGGTATAATAGATATGGGAACCTCCTAAAGTTTCACTATCTCCTTGAGGTATAACCTTGCATAGTCCTTAGCCGAATAAGTAGTCTCTTTTTGCCGGTCTATCCACAATAACCCATAGAGAGCCATACTTTCGTGGAGTGCGAGGTATGCTTATAATGAAGTCCATATTCTGGATGTTTAGCCTCCTACATTACTTCTTGACCTCTTTAAAAGACTTTAGCTACCACTCTGCTCTTTAGCTTTTAATCTCTATCCTTAGAGTTAATTATCCAGTAGCGACGAAGCTCCCTCATATAATAACCTTACATAGCCGCTCTATGCTTTAACTATCATCGCTCTACGAAGCTATAATTCTATGTTGCATTTTTGATTGACATTCGGGTTCTTGTCATCGGTCACGATCGTCTCACTTAAACCATTCTAAAGTTCCCTTAACTCAACTTGTATATTTTTAGGCACATCATCTCGTGTCATTTCTCCATCTTTAAGTCCAACTCTTCTATTGCCCCTTTGCTCAAATTTTTGCTCTCAACTTTCCTGTCACACATTATGTTGCAATCCTTTCAAGAATATGCGAAGGTGCTCTAATTAGCCCAAGAAATACCTTAGCGTCGCTTCACTAGTCCTTATGTTTTACCTTGTCTTCTCTTTTCTTATCTTACCACCGGTATCGGGACAGATCTTTAGTTCAACCATGGCCATGTCCCATTTGTTCTCAGCACTAATTCTATTTTAGTAATTGGCTTAAACCATCGTTACATCTTTCTGTAATGTACCCAAAATATCATAACTGCCTTATCATTACTAGGTCTTTATTCTTCTTATCAAGTACTCACTTAGTCTCATTCTTAGCATACCAATACTTGTAGGTTGCATCCATATCAAATATATTACGGTGTCAATTGTTTCTACCTCATCTTTGCATTTCTCTCTCCCGCTTCCCCCCTTAAGGGTGTACTTATACCGTTATCCGTTTATATTCTGCCCTATGTCCCTATTTCCAATTTCAAAATCATCTGATCCTTTTTCCAATTCACCCGGTATACTGTACCCTATCCATGTCTTTTTCTTATGATGTATAACTTGATTATTCACATACAAAACTTTAGCCAAGTCCCGAAGCGCCGAGAGCCTTTCTATATATGGTACAAAATCTCATCTAATAGTCTGTACTTAAGTAATGCGACCAATATAGCAACTCATCCAAGGCCACATTCCACTTACCCCAATCAATAATTAACTAGTACTTGTAGTCGTTCCAATCTCAATTAGGCAGCGCTTATATTCCGAAGATAAGTGTCCAAAGTTCTCGTGTAACATTATCTTTATCCCAGCCTATATCATCTGCTTCCTTTAATAAATTCACAATACATATTTTTCCTTGTCAAGCCTACAGCCCCTGTCCTTTAAGGACTCCACTATTTTCGAGGTGAAGTCGTGACGCACCTTCTTTCTCTTCACTGGTTCAGTCTGCCTCGTCCTATGTGACCTCTTAAGGTTTCCGCCCACTCTGTGTACTCTAATTTCCCTTAGGCTACTCTGGCTTCTCATTTGGTTCTCCTGTGTCTGACTTTATAGGACTTTTGGTACACTTCCCAGGGGGTCACCCATCCTAAGATTGCTCTCACTCCAGCACGCTTAACCTTGGAACTCTGATGAAATACGATGCTTTAATACTAGTATGATAGCGTCCACCTCACCGCATGACCTTCATCACACAATGCGGAGTAAGTTGAAGTCTTAACATTTTCGAAACGTTCTCATAACACATCTCCCTCCGAATTAGAAAGGGTCTCTTACTCTTCGACTCCTGAATTACTATTTTAGCCCTTTTTAAATCCTCGATATTCACTTTTCACCTATGGATATGACTACTTTCCGTCCTAGACTTCCCGATTCCCAATGGTGAGGAACACACCTTGATCGCCGTTACTTATAAATACTTGGTTATCGGCCTTTGGATTTCTGCCCTCATTTTACCTCGTTCCTCATCCTTTCTATAACCGAGTCTTTCACAGTCCCTTCATTTATAGTACTCGTATCCTTGGCTACACATGTCATGGTCTATTACTATGTTGTTATCTCGCTTTCTTCTTATTTCCTTCTTCCAATTACCCTTTCTTTTCTTACACTCGCTATCATTTTCGTTATTATATAACCCTTATTCCAAACTTCCCCTACAGAACTTGATAAGCCTTCCTTATTCGTTCTATAGCTCGCTTTTCCGTTTCACACTTGCCTTTATATTCTAGCTACATAGATCACATCATAGCTTTGGCCACTTTCTCACTAGGCTTTACTTATTTTCATAACAATCCTCATTATATTCACATTATATCTTATTCGTAATCAATCCTATAATGTAACACTTCTTAACCCTTTACCCTTTAACGATCAACTTTATCCTCAATTCAGCAATTAACTTCTTTCTCGATGTCGGCCGTACTCGTAGCTTAGTCAAATCTTACCATTACTATTGGCACGACCTCTCAAGACATATTACAAACCTATATCTCATTCTCTCTTTATTTCTATGAAAATTTTGGCAGAGTTTCCTCTGTAATTGTTACTATCTCAAAACCTGCATGCAGGAAATACCAACAATGCCTCACAGGGCCAACATATGTATATATATATATATATATCATATCATATCACAGCCACACAGGGCTCCCAATATCAACAACAGTACGAAAATGATGAACATACCTCGTATGCCCAACTCAAACTGCACCTGTTACACTTTCTTGTTTACTTTCCCTTTTAATCTTCAACTTGTATTTCAATCGTACTTCAATATCTTACCCGACATATATCTTTCATACCTTTGCTTACCTGCGTGCTTTGTAACTTCCAATATTGCTAGTCACTTCCTTCTGTCGATGCCATTCTTCTGCTGAAATCAAGGTTAGTATAAGGAATCTCATTCCCTATGACTTGGCTCTATGGCACGATCTCAGATGTGAAAGAAGAGTAACCACCCTAGATGCCCCGTAGCCTCCTGTTTATAAATGTGGCGCGCTTCACACCATAAACAGGACTCTACTGGACACGACTTTGCAGACAACCCCTAGGACGAGCCGCTCTGATACCAATTTGTCACGCCCCAACTTTTGATAGGGCATGACGGGCACCCGACCCTTACTTAGGGCCGAGCGAACCCGCTGATCCTCGCGATACTCATAATCTTACGGGACTTTTAAATCATGAAATGAACACATAATGTAAGCTCTTAAAAAAAAACATGCTTTTCGTCCTTCTCAAATCAAGTAAAATCTGTAATCATATGAAATCTGTAACATAATGCATAATGATACATCGGCTTACAGAGCCGCTTACAAGACTGACATGCTATATACGTGACTCGTCCGCAAAGTCTCTAACATAACTCAAGATGCCATAACATAGATACTCGACTCGGCGACTCCGGAGGAAATGGAGCTCGCCATCCGAACTCGAACATCTTCTACTAATATCCTCTACTCATCTGTATACACCTGCGTGGCATAAAACGCAGCCCCCGAAGAAAGGGGGTCAGTACGAAATATGTACTGAGCAGGTAAAGCATGAAGTATAGTAAATGGAATCGTACTGAAATAAGGAGTATAGAGAATTAGTACAGTAACCAGAAAACCACAAGCCTTGCCTTTGAAACATAAATCATGCATGTCAATGTCATATCCAATTCATTATGGGACTTAGAAACATAAGTGAATAATCATCGTGTACATATACATATATAACGCGTCCCGGCCCTCTAGTGAGGGACTCGGTAAATAAGATCATTATATCATCATGTCATCATATCATCATGTCATTATATATATATATACCGTACCCGGCCCTCTAGTGAGGGACTCGGTGAATAACGTGTCCCGGCCCTCTAGTGAGGGACTCGGTGGAGGAGATCCTGTCTCCATCATGTGTACATCATACTCGGCCCATCCTGTGGGCTGGCGCCATCATCACATCATCATATATATACCGTACCCGGCCCTCTAGTGAGGGGCTCGGTGAACAATGCAGTGAAACTGTGCACGAATACATACCCGGCCCGGGACTCGGTGAAAGAAGTAATAACAGCTTGCACGAGCAGAGTAGTGAGAAATCATATGCACATAAATCATCTTTTAGGACTCGATAGATAAGTAGACAAATCAACGCTCGAGTATCCGAATAATAGTCACACTTAGGACTCTTGAAATATCATTACGAAATATGTCACATAACGTCTCAGGGATCATAAACATGTATCAGGCCAATCCGAGCCAGCCTATGAAAGTTACAGGCATTATTCATTAGAGAACACTTTATGAACATATCAAGGCAATCCGAGCCCGTTCATGAAAGTAACGGACATTATTCAACACAGAATCCTTTAGGAACAAGAACTCTTTATGCAACATTTACTATTTGTTATACCCCGTATTTTGTACCTTGGGATAATTCGAGCTAACCACGATAAGTTAAGGACAAGACTATTCCGGGATACGAGGTAGCGACTTTTGACCTCCGATATTGTTTTAAGGCATAAGTTGCTTATAATTTTATTTGATGGAAATATCAAGGAAATAAAGTTTGTCGAAAAATTTGGAACAGGATTTTGAGTCAACTTTGGAGGAGCATATCTCCATGTGTATTAAGAGTTTTAAGGTGTTTCAAAAATCCTAAAATGAAGTTCGTCAAGTCTATATTATAATGCAACAAACCGCTCGTCGATGGGATAT
>NW_026719258.1:0-11942 GCF_029784015.1 Lycium ferocissimum | reverse complement strand
TTCCACATTTTTCCCCATAATGCCACTTTGCAAATTTTCCTTTTTCCCCTTAACCCTTTTTTCAACATTTCCACAATCCCAATATTCATAAATAATATTCCTCAAAATCCGACATTAAAACTATTTTAAAACATGGCCTTGCCCTTAATTTCTTACCATTACCCCACCGGAACGTACGAAATAGGGGCTATAACCCCCGAACGTGCCCTTTTAGCCATAATCAATGTACAGACAGATTATACATATACAGAGTTCAAACATCAGACAATAACTGACATAACCGGATCTTATACTTACAAAATAGTGACACATTGCCCCGTAGCTATCACAAATACATATACATATATATACATTCCGCGGTTACAACATCCAGCGGAGAATATCATACGTGAGCCGATGGGCCCAACATCATGCGGGCGTACGAACGCGGATGCACGACACAAAGGAAACGGTAACTACCCCCCGCAACCCACACGTATATGTCTACGGACCTCTAAGAATCATAACGGAATCATATGACGGGACGGAGCCTGCGTACCCATGAACAAACACATATACATATACGAGAGATGTCGGTACCAAAAATGTGAGCTCGGATCAAAGGAGCACCGAGCGAGCGAAACGGATACCCTAGGTCGACGGATCACTAAAACGTGTACCGCACACGCGGCATGGAACGCACCCCAGAAGGAGGGGTCGATGCGCGAAAATGTGCGGGTATATAAGGCATGAAATAACATATAGTAACGGGGGTCATAATCAAAATCGGAAGTACGAAAGTAAATGCAATATTCAAAATATTAAAATGCTTACTCATAAAGCATAAATCATACATAAGGCTCTTAGAACCGTGTCGCCCGCCCGTCGATGGCGCCACAACACATCATACTCCAGAAGATTTTATATCTCCGTATCCCCGTCACCCAGCACATCATACATATACCACGGTACCCGGCCAATAGGGGCGCGGCGTACCGGACACATCATAACACCATTATCCACGGTTCCCGGCCAAAGGGGCTCGGCGAACCGGACACATCATACTCCGGAAATATAACATAATGCGCACAATAACATCCGGCCCCGGGACTCGGTGAAGGAAGTGACAATAGTGCACGAGCAGAGTCGTGAGAAACTATATGCAATTTTTTAAAACATTTTCCAAAAATATAATGGAAAAATCAAAACAAATTATCATTTAAGAGTCAAAACTTAGTCATGTCAAATACCTTTCGGACGACTTTCGGAAACGTATCAAATATTTTAAACACATCACGGAACCGTAGGAACCATATGTATAAAGTCATAATCATAACTCATCAAATAAGTAGGAAATCCATATGCGGAGGTCAAAGTGAAATAGCATTAAAATTTTCCCGAAGATTATTATGAATAGTATAGAAGAGCCGCGGGCCCCACGGACGGGTGCCGACCCCCATCATGCCCGACTTCGAGAGATTAGGGGAATGTTATGTCTTATGAACTTACCTATTATGTTTTGGAGCGTTAAAACTCGTATGCAAAAGTTACGGACGTTTGAAGATCGGGATCCTTTTTGTAGCAACATTCTTTTTAAGACTTTTGAAATTCAATCTTTTAAAACATAGGAGCCATAATTTAACTAAATTGACTTGCGAACATTAAAAAGTGAATAAAACTCATATGCTTGCTCGGATCACAGGAATGGAATCGCCTCGAGATTCGTAACTTATCATAACTTAATCGTAGCTAAGACATGCCAATGAAGAAAAAGGGTAAGCCTTGCATACCTTGCACCTTTTCCAAGCTAATCCAAATTTACGTCGTGAACTTTCCAAGATCTACAATACGTCATTAAATATCAAACATTAGCTAAAGGCATTTAGAAACCCGATTCCAAGCGCACACCAAATTCTACAGAAATTTCGGTAGCACTTCCCCTATAAATACACCACCGAGAATTAAACTCGGCCAATTTCATCAACAACAATACCAACAAAACATTCTAATGACATCAACCATTGATTCAAAACGCATTCTAGCATCAACAACCTTCTTTCACATAATGCGACGATATTCACTTATATTCAATTCAACCGCATAAAATCAAACTAACATCAATATTCACACGTTCGATTACTAATCCGAAATTATTTCAACAATATTCAAGGACACTATAAACAATTCACACAATATTTCCAACAATCCAACTACACCACCACCTTACCCGAAATACTCCCCAACCCGAAAACAACACCAACATATTCTCTTCTTCCAAAACTCATAAACTACCTCAACAATCTATGCATTAACAATGTAATCATCCTAGATATAATATTTGCACAAGAGTTACATTGGCTTCCAAATCAGCCCGCAACCATCACAACTTCAATTTGATTTATTAAAATCTCATTATCAACATAGAATTCACAACAACACAACTAAAACACTAAGTAACATTACTTCATTCTCCAACACACAAAACAGCCCATTTTCGGCCATTCCTCCACATACACCATTTCATGTTTTTCATTCATTTTCTACATATTACAACAACACACAAACATGCTAAATTCAATTAATTCATCACCTTAACATCACACACACACATGCACGGCCAACCACACACCCACACGGTTTCTCTCCAACATGCAATATCTCTACAATTTCATTCATTTTAGTATGCTACAACACATAAAAACCATTCATAACACATAAAACAAGACTAAAACTCACCTTTCTTCTTCAACTCCTCAACTTGCCTAAGGTGGTAGATAGAGAAAACGAGTAAGCTATCGCCCGAAACAACGACTCCACCTTAATAAGCACCCTTCAATTAGCAAGTTTGCTTGAAGAAATAATTTTTTTGATGGCCAAATCTTGATCTTGATTTTCCCTTGTTGTGGCCGAATATGGCCTTGTCTTTCTCCTCCAATTCTTTCTTGAAATTTCTAGAGGTAAAATGATGAAACATGAAATAATTTGTCTTCCTAATACACTTATATTATTTATCCATGTGGCTATGGCCCACTCCTTATGTGGCCATATTTTTCATGAAATAACATTTTCCAAAAATTCACTTTTGGTCCCAAATTTTTCATAAGATATCTAACTTCCCACAATCCAATTTTAATCCCAAACTCCATAATATCTCATGCTAATAAAATCATAAGCAATTCACGCCTTGGAATAAATTATGGTAAAAAAAAAAATCTCTACTTCGCATCCGGGAATCCTTTTGTCCTTAACGCGTCATAGTTAACTCGGATTATCCCGACGTACGAAATACGGGATATAACAAAAAAATTCCTCCATTATTTGTCATATCCACTTCTGTTATTCCTATTATTGACTTTTTCATGTCTAACCACCTATCATCGTAAATTACTATTAGTACGTTAGTTCTAAGATTTTTTCTAGTTAATACTTTTAATCCTATTACTATTAACCCCGTATGTATTACACTTCTTCAAGTATTTTTTAGTGGTCTTACCGCCTCTGGGTTTATTAAATTTATAGTTGTAACCTTAGTTCCTATAGCTGATAATTGTTCTTCTCTATAATGTCTGCATAGTTGTGTTGTACTTGAGAACTGTCCTATATTATATGAAGTCTTTGGATTTAGTAGTCTTAATTGATTTTGTTGAAAAATTTGTATATCTCTATCTACGTCTATTACTTCACTTAAGCTCGTTGGTTATCTTCTTACCGTCTTCTTCTACTTAAAATTCTTGATAGTAGATTATTACCTATTATATTATCTGAAAAACTTACTCTTTGTCTTTCTGGTCCTCCTTTGTTTCTCGATCTAATTGGAAAAAGGTCCATTTTTGTGGTTTACTAACTCTTTTAACTTTTTCTTTTTGAGGTGTTATTTCGACCTTTTTTTAATTGGTCTATTAAATCGTCTACTTCTTTATTTCTTGGAGTTTCTAATTTAGCTCTTGTGTCTTTATCTTTAATTATTTTATCCAATTTTGTATTAACTTCCAGTAGTAATGATATTATATCAATATTTTGTTTTAGTATTATTTGATTTGATTTAGCGGTAGGTATATATTCCTTATAGTCTTGTGGTAAAAAAAGGGATTTTTCTATTAATTTTGAGGCTTCTATATGTGCTAAGCTTGGTCCACTCATGAAAGAGAGATTTCTTTTAGCTCTTCTATCGTCTTCTTTAATTCCCTAATATCACTGGTTAAAACTTCTGTTGTGTTATCGATCTACTATTTGGGTTGTCTTTATTTCTATTTCTTTTGGTTTTTACATGTAATAGCTTTGACTAGTTTTTCTATTTCGTTTTTTGTAGGTATTTTTTCTAAATTAAAGTTATTATTTATAAAATGAACTTTTCTATCAAGCTCTAGTTCTTGTGATTTTAAGAAATCAAAATTCTGTTCTAATTTTTCTAGTATTTTCTTTTGTTTAATTTGTGAAGATTCTATTACTTCTAATATTCTAACTGTATCTTTATTATTTTCTTGGGAATTTTCACTAAGGTTTATGATCAAATCTATTAATGTATTAAATTGTCTATCTTCACTATGTAATATATGTTCTCCGTTACTGAAATTACACTTTATAATAGTACTATCTTTTAGTATTCGATATTTCTTTCCCGGATGTATTCTTAAGTCTAAATATTCTAAATTTTTTAATGTATCTATTTCGTCTAACTTTGTTTATTGTCGTAATGGAATTTTTATTTTACAAACTTTCTTTTGATGGTTTATCTTTTGTGGAAATTGCTCTATGTTGTCTCTTATACCTTGTAATTTCCAAATTACTACAGATATAGTTTCTTGGTTAATAAAACTTTGTAAAAGTCTATTTTCTATTATTGATGACATTGCTTCTATATTTATTACTTCTAAGCAAGCGCTTAAAGCTTTTTCTACTTTTCTTAATTCTCGTCTCCTTTCTATATCTGTGTATAAATACCAATGGTTAATAACTATTTGTCTAACAAAAGGTTGCGTTCTCATATAAACTAACTAATATCGTCTAAAACGTTTTTGTGTTTGTTTCTGAGAAGTTTTCTAGATCTTATATATCCTAGTAATTTATATTCTAATCCTGATATTATATCTATTAATTCTTGTAACCTTGGCTGATTTTCTTTAGAATTACTTAATCTAATATATTTTGGGTATAACTTATTTAGTTCTTGTTTAGCTTCTAAATAATAATTTCTCATATATTATCCTAACGGAATAAGCTTCACTTGTCTTTTTATGTATCTAATATATTCTTCTCGCTTCCGAATATTTCATCGTTTGTAACTTGTATTCCCAAAGGAGATTATTTCTGAAACATAGAATGTCTGTGTTAGTTTCTAGAGCTTCTCAGTGTACTGTTTCTAGGTAATTAACTTGATTAGTAAGAAATCTTCTTATTTTTCTAGTGTTTCTTAGTTTTTGTCGGGCAAGGTGTATCATACGATAATGAAAACTTATGTATTTATTAAAACTATGTTGTCTCATAGAACTTTGTCTAGTAGTAATTGATGGTCTTCGTTATCTAGCAGTGAAAGGTGATACTAGAGAGAGAGAGAGGGGTTATGGTTTTTCAATATTCTATAATTTAAAAGAAAGTTCAAAGAGCTCAGTGGAAAATTTAAGGGAAAACAACCTAATAATACCACTTGAGACTAAATATTATAAATTATATTAATACTTTTCCTTATTTACAAAATATACAATTTTAATTACTACATATATCAAATTTTAGTTTAATGTGTAGTTCCATGATTTTAGGCTCTGTATTTAAAAAATTTGACTTAATTATAGGATACGATCAGTTTTTACATTTATCAAAAAGGTATTTTCGCTCTCTCTCAAACTCTCTCTCATACGATCAGTTTTTCACATTTATCAAAAAGGTATATTTTCTCTCTCTCTCTCTCGAACTCCCTCTCAAACTCCGCGTCTTCCATTTATACTGAATTTTAAAAATAATTCCAAAAAACCTAAATTTCATCTTTCTCTCCTAGTAACACTCGATTTCAACTTCAAGATGAAAAATTATACTCCAATTTCGGGGTTTCTTGGCTGATATCAAATCTTTTCCAACCTACATTGTTTTTTTGTTTATTCATCTTTTTTGTTTGAAGCAATTAGTAAAATAGCTTCAAATGGGGACTCCAACTCCTAAAATCAATAGGCTTTTTTCTTCTTCAAGTCCGAAGATAGGTCTGATCCATGCTTCGACTTGCATGCATTCACTCAATCTCCCGTTAAGGAAGAAGGAAAACAACTTATTGTTACCCCAAAGTAGTTCAACAAAAAATGGTTACAAGAAATGATGGCAAAAGGAAGGGGAAAGAAATTTCACTTGGAATGTCCAATGAAATCGCTTCTGATTCTGATTTTGAAGTTGAAATCGCTTCTCCTACTTTTAAGAAAAAGAAAGTTGATAGTGGTGAAACGTCAAATCCGAAGAAAGAAAATGAGGTTCATATTGTTTTTAAAAAAAGAAGTTAAAAAAGGTCAAACGTCAAAGAGGACCCATGGAAAACCAAAATTGAAGGTACAAAACAAGTATTTATACTTTAATTGTTGTTTATGGTCAAATTAATTGGTATGAATTTTGTATAGAAAATGATATGTTTCATTTTTATATTTGGGTTTTATTATTGGGGTATGAATGTTGTATAATTTTAGGTATTTTTTTTTTGTATATAAACCTGAGCCATATATGATAGACATAATTTTTTTTTTTATATTTTTAGTATTTGTTCATTTGTGGTTAATACATACACTTTTTATACACCAATAATACATTCACTGTTCTAAGCTTAAAATACACATACTGTTCTAAGCTTAAAATACATATACTTTAATTGTTGTTTGTGGGCAAATTAATTGGTATGAATTTTGTATAGAAAATGGTATGTTTCATTTTTATATTTGGATTTTTATTATTTGTGTATGAATGCTGTATATTTTAGGTATTTTTTTTGTATATAAACTTGAGCCATATATGATAGACATAATTTTTATATATTTTTTGTATTTGTTCATTTGTGGTTAATACATACACCTTTAAAATACATTCACTGTTCTAAGCTTAAAATACATATACTGTTCTAAGCTTGATTGTGTATTATTTCATCGTTAATTGGAAAGTTATGCATCGATATTCTTATTTATGAGTTATTATAATGTCGAATAACATGCCTATGTAAAGGAATAAAATGCTGCTGTTCTAAGACCTTTTCAGTATATAAGAATTTCTTGTAGTCTCGAGTTTGTTTAATAATTTGTTATTTATTAGATATTTAGGTAAAGAAGATGCAAACGAGATTTTGTACTTACACCAACATCAAAGCTATTGAGCATATAAAGTCGCGACTAAAGTCTAAGAAGCAATTGCAGATGTTTAGGGATTCCCCATTTGGATATTTTCTTGATTTACCGACCCACAACTCATTCGCAGATTGTTGTATGCGGAGACTGATAATGATAGAGATGATATGTTTATTATCAAGTTGAATGGAGAAGAGCTCTATTTTGGCATAAGAGAGTTTGCCGTTATTAGTTGTTTGAAATGCGGCATGCTGAGTGATTTCGGTTCAGACCCTAATTCACCAAACAGGTTAATGAATAGTTACTTTCCCGATCAACAAAGAGTACTAAAGAGTGAGTTGATAAGTTTTTTTTGAAGGAAAAACTTGTGTGGGTGATGACGATCTTGTAAAAATCTCCATTCTGTATTTTATTAGCACATTCTTATTCTCAACTGAGCCTTCTAAACCTTACGTATCTAGGCTGCACTTTGAGTTAGTTGAGAGTGGTGAATACGGGAACTATCCTTGGGGAAATGATTGTTTTAAGGAAACACTTGGTTCTGTTAGTCACCAGTTGAGTAGTGATCCATCGTATTATAGGGTTGGGGGCTTTCCACTTGCTTTATAGGTTTGGTTCTATGAATGTTGCTCGAAGGTTGATCCTTTTGTTGCTACTCGTATTGGAAACCACATTCCCCGCATTCTTAACTGGCAAACATCCCAGGATATATTGTACTTTGACTACCTGAAGAGGGGGATGTTAAAAACTTATGCAAATCAGGTAAACAAGAACAGTTTCAACATCATACATACATTTTTCATTCACTTTTAATACACATGTTAAATCTCAATGTTTTAATAGACTTGCTAACCTGTGAATACACGTGTATGTTTCTGTTTTTGCTGGGTGGTTTTTTCCAAACATCACACCAGCAAATGATGAATTCCCACTTCTCACTGAGTTACCAGATGCGCCACGACCACATACTACCACACGTGATACCCCTTCTGTACATGGTTCTGAGTTTGAGGCATTGAAAAATGAAGTTACAAATGTACATATCGAATTCACTATTTTTTTTTCAAAAAAGTTATGGAATGATTATGATTCGGCTAACACAGTCACTAATTGTATTCTAATCCTTATAGGTTCGTGAAGATTTGAAACACTTTCAGAAGAAGGTATCTTATCGGATATTATAAATTATAAAGTTCATTATTTTTTTTCCATTGAAATAAAAAAATTATCATAAATTTATTGTTTACTATTTATTTTCAGGTAGAGGATGATTTTAAACAGATGAAGTAACACTTGGATAAATCATTCATTGACATACTTACGAGAGATCAAGTCCTCGCATATGCGGGCGGACGGAAAATAACAAATATGATGTTTTTTTTTTTTTTTTTTTTTTTTTTTTTTTTTAACTTCGATGGCGTTTCCTCTATATTATCAATCTAATTTTAAATTAATAAAGCATACATTAATATACAGGGTACTGGAGGTGTTAAGGTCATAAAGGGAAAAATAAAATCAAGCGATGACCAAAATGACAAGTATCATGACATACGAGCTGATTTTGATGAACAAGCAGCTGAGGGTGAGGTTGGTGGGCATGATGGAAGTGTGCTAATATCTGGTCAAGCTGTAGTATATTTGAAGAACCAAAGTCATCCTTTAATTTCAAGTAAATTTTCTTATTGTCCTTCATATTTCACACCCTTAAATAGATATATCATAGATGGATAAAATGTGTGTATGAAAAGTTTTTTCAATTAATATTTTTTATACTTAATTATCTCACATATTTTGTATGAAACGTGTAGCTGGTATGCATGCCGGAATTGGTGAAGCGTGTGATAAAGATCTAGATGATCCAGAAGCATTGACGAGTCTACATGATCAAGAAGAATTGAAGAATCAAGGTCATTCTTTTGCTTCAAGTAAATTTTCTTAGAATTTGCCATATTTCACACCCAAAAACACATATATGGAAACTGTATAAAAATTGTATCAACATAGCTTTCAAGTTGTAGAGAATATATCGGCATCATTTCTCTAGCTAGCTTTTTCATTTTAATTACTTGACGATTGAAACGACTTTTGTATGAATGTATGAGCTAAATAGAGTTTTAGCTCAAAGTTTTGACTGTAGTCCATTCGGTGTTAATTATTTTAGTATCTACCATATTTCTCACCCATAAATCCATATCTGAAAATTGTATAAAAAGTGTAGCAAAAAAGTATTTAGTTATTAAATCAGTATATAACTTCTGTACATATCTATTGATGCAAAATGTAGTTGGTGTGCACAACGGGTTTGGTGAAGCCTGTGATAATGGTCTAGTTGATCAAGAAGCCTCAAAGATTCATACTGAACATGCTCCTAGTTTAGGTAACGACTTCACTCTTCATTGAAATGTATTTTACATAGTACACACACATAAACACATGTATGAAAGATGTGTGAATATTGTATGACAAAGGGTTTCATGCAGTAGCTTTCCAACTACTATCATGTATATCTGATAGTATATGTGTAAATACTATCTGATAGCTTTCCATGTACTTTGATGTTTGACTTGTGATTTGTCTGAATCATGAACTTATTGTGCATGATCGAGATGATAAATTGTATAGATGCTAACACTGTTAGTTTCATACAATTTCTAAAGATTTATTAAATATATGGTGAATTAAGTTTCTTTAATATGATACTTTCATTATTCTTACACTTTTTATCATAAGTTTTTAATATGTTTACCAATGTAGTTATGTTAATACAGTTCTGAATTTTACATATATTAATATACACATATTTTCACATAAAGTATATAAACAACATTAAATCAATGATCCACCATATTTGATCTTCTAATACACAAAATATATATAGTAGCCATACAAATTTTTCATTGAATTTGATAATGGTGAATCAGTTTGCCATAACATTTTACATGAGAGATGCATTAATTAGTAAGAATCCAGAACTAATGAATTTTTTTGTCAAACCAACCACAAACCAAACAAATATTTTTTTTTGTGAAAAACAACTAAATTCAGAACAATATAATATCAGATAATACACAAAAATATTTTGCTTGGATTAAAATACTGTTAATGTAACGACCCATTTGGTCGTTTAGCACTTTTAGGCATAATATTCCTAAAACACCCTTTTCGTGGTCAAATCTTGCTGTCTATAGTCTGCGATAACGGGTGATTCGGTTATTTAATTGACGAGTTTTAGTCCTCGTTTGACATGCGAGGACGAATGTTCTAAAGGAGGGGAGAATGTCACACTCCATAATAATCCTTGCTACTTGTATTAAAACAAGAAAGAATGAGTTAAGAAGGTTCAAGGAAAGTTAATCGAGTTAGTAAGAATATCGTTATAAATATGGTTGTCTTAAGTATCTCGAGGTGACCTGGTAACCTAAAGGATTTGAAATCGCGTTATGAGTATGTATATGAGGTAATGTGAGTGACCTTTTAAAGTATTTGAGATTATTAGTAATGATATAGAAGATGGACAAAAGATAGGAATATACTTTTTCGATTGGAGTTTCGTCGAAGCTTTGTGAGTTCTACTTATGGTTATAGTGATTCTACGGACCCTTCGAGACATGTATATGAATTGTTATGGATGTAAATGACTGTGTATATGTATGTATAAGAGGTTACATGAGGTTGGAAGAGGATTAGAAGTTAAACGAAATGAATCGGAACAATTTCAATAAAATCTCGGACCCGATTTTAGCCTATATTGTAGGAGGCATATCTCCTAGTATATGAGGAGTTTTAAGGTGTTTCAAAAGCCTAAAATTAAGTTCATCGAGTCTAGTTTGCAACGCAACAAACAGCTCGTCAAAATGATATCGGGGTAAGGAGATATGGATGATTCAAGTCGGGCTGAGTATTAAGACTATCTCTCAAGATACAAAGTAGAGACTTTAACTTCCGATTTCGTTTGAAGTCACAATTTATCTACAAATTTTGTTTGGTATAGAAGCATTAATGGAAATTAGGAACTACTTAATCGTGGTGTTAAGTTAAAATTAGTGGCAACAATGAGCCAATATGAACATTAACATGCCATGTCAAAAGATGACTCAAAGTCATCTTAAATAAGACTACTATGGGAGACATACAAATATACATTTAAATGTGATTCATCCACTACACTTACATTATATTGTGGACAACCAAATTGAAAGAAAATAAGAGGTGAGGTTCGGCCAAGGTGGCTGAAATTGGGGGAGAAAAAGTTGAGGCATGCATTTGAATATTGAGGACATCTATCACTTTATGAAAGCATGCATTATTTTATGAAGACACACATGTTAGGAAGAATACTTGCACACTTAAATATTGACATTCATACTTGTATGATTACAATAGACAAAGGGTGGTGCATGAATCATTCAACACACCTAAGATTGTCTTGTAAACAATTGAAAAGAAAGAAGAAAGGAGAGACAAGGGGGTCGGCCAAGGAGGCATATGGCCGAAAGTTGTGAGAAAAATATTGAAATTTTGTGTAAAGTAATTGAGTGCTCAATGTCATGAGTGGAGCATGTGTTGTGTCCAACTTGTAGGCATCATAATTTAACCAAATAATGACTAAGGAATCAGCCATTACATTCATTTTCAACTTCACAACAAAGAAAGAAA
>NW_026719257.1:0-21940 GCF_029784015.1 Lycium ferocissimum | reverse complement strand
TTTAGCGTATTTGGCGCATGTTCGTGATACGTGTTGCATCTCTACCCCTTGAGTCCATCCCTATTGTGAGCGAGGTCGCGGAGGTATTGTTATACCCCATTTCAACCGAGTCAAAATGGTTTACAACATCCGGCAATTTCGGGGTTAATTAAAGTTAAAGGGGTCGCCACCTAATTATTTACGGTGAATTAGGGCACCTAAAGTTATTAAAGTAATTATCTAAAGTTGATTTTATTTTAAAGTCTACGAAACCTAGATTCTAGGTAAGGGTTCTACTAACTTAAAGGGAAGGTATTAGGCACCCTTTAAGATCCATTAATAATGGTTAATAATAGGACTCAAATTCAATTAGGCTAAGCATGTAGATGTAATATTTTATAATATTTAAGAAAATATCTTTATAATAGCTAAAGTTATGGATAGAAATTGGATGCTATTTAAAAAGCGAAACTTGTAGAAAAATAATAGTTGCATACAAGAGTTTGATTGCAAATAAACTAAAGAAACAGGATGTGTAATGTTTATATGTATTTGGAGAAAATAAGTTATGCCAACTAATAAATTAAAAGAGTTATTTAATAAAATTTTAAGGAGGGGGCTTTACAGAAAGACTATTAGTTCAACGTAGACTGTGCAAAGGTTGCTTTAAACAAATATGTATTTTGAGTGTTTTAAAAAAAAAGCTAAAGTGAAGAAGTTATCCATAGAACTAGTTCGCCCTTTTTATTTCTCAAATGAGTTAACGTTAGTATAAAATATGTAACGTTTAAATTTATAAAATAGTAAGAATGAATCTTGATTCTTTCACTCAAAATATGTAGTCGTGCTATTTTGAAAATTATTCTAATAAAATATTGTAGATACCATAAATGGTTTAACACAAAAAGGAGGAATGAAACCTATGAACTAATTGTTAGTTTCTCTTTTAAATTAACTACCCATCGTACTAAAACTAGCCCCTTAATCCCACTAAGGTTTATTCTAGTTAAGAAAAACAAACAAGCAAAGTACTAGTTGTATAATTTAAAGGGCACAAAATAAGGACCAAATAAAACTAAATGGGCTAAACCCATTTAAGGGATTTACCCGCGATGTTTTCCTTCATTGAGCTTCGGCCCAGCAACTTAATATATTGCTTCGGGTGGCTGATGGGGCTGACACGACAGCGATTTCGTTGGGCTTTTATCCCAACACCGAATGCGGGGAGGCAGTCCCTAACGAACTCGTATGCGATGTTCATGCATAAGACGAAAGAGAAGAGATTAGTGTATAATCGAGTGAGGTTAAAACATGTAAAATATAACTCAAAATCTACATAGTGATTAACATTTGTACGACTCTAACATGCGGGAGGAACGAAGAGAGTCACCCATTTAATATATAATTTCATGTTTTGGAACCAAAATATCCAAGGGAAGAAGTAAAAACGAAATTTTGAAACATTAGGCAATACCCAATCTCATACAAATCTAAGCTTGAACATCAGATAAATCTCATAACATAAACTTATCAGTGAATGCATGAGGATTTCATTGAAACAATTACAAAGCTGGTATTTGGATGGAAGACACAGGCCAATTATCAGGATGTTTGAAGATATTTTAGATAAAGGTTGTGACTTATCCTTTTAAACACATTTTGAACCATTTTACCATTCAAGCCGAATTTTGAGGGGAAAGACATCCAGACTGATTTGTTACCAAAACAATGACCAAATAGGATTCCCCTTTTGACGGCCATTCTCCGAGTTTTATCCTTCTTTAACAATTAGGCATAGTACTTTGGTGACTTCAAGGTGCATGCTTCTTAAATGGAACTATTTCAATCTAGAGTAGGCATAAAGGATGATTGTAAGGCTAACAAAATAAAAGGAAGGCTAATCAATTCATTATTTGGCACTAGTTACTTAACACACTTTGGGACAGGAGAGATGGTTAACTTAAATGTTAATCTCAAACTTAATAGATTACAATACCTTAGAGTGTAGAAACATACATGCTAAGCAAACTGAAGATGTCTTCCTATAAACACAACATCTTAAATAGGGCAGTTCCTTAAATAGAGCCAACATGGGATTATATTTAGGTTCACACACTTGACCACCCTTACGGTAAACTATGCAAAAAATGAACATTTATAACACATATTCCCAAGGAAAAAGCAAGCGTAGTTGGATTTTGGCATAAAGATTTGGATTATTTGCTATCTTTAGGGATTTGCAAAAGATCAAAAACTGATCAAAAATAAGAAGAAAAGAAACAATGCATGGAGCACATTGGAAATAAGTTAACTAGAGCTACACCATACCTTTCAAGGGCAGAAAGGTTAAGCTTAAACTATATGATCGAGTTGAAGGATATCATACTATTCAACTCAACAATTAATTGTAAAGAGCGAGAGGGCATAATAATACTAAAGGAGGGAGCATAGGTGGACATCACATAACAAGATAAAACGCCACTTGATCAAAAGGAGGGTCAACCAGCACGATATCATAAATTTTCTTAATAGCATGTTAATGGTATGAAGTATAAGGTTCGAGATTTCAATCCCAAGATATACTTTCGTCCCAAAGAGGCAATTTAAAATGTTCTAAGAGAAAAACATATTTGAAAAGCAGTCTTTCAATTAAAACTTCAACAAAAATCAGCTTATCAAAATGGCATGCTAAACACAAACCATTTCTCAACAGGTGGATACAAACACACCTGTTGGTATTTTGTATACCATGTTACAGGTCACTATGCCAAACTAATACTTCGAGGGGCATTTAAACACAGCAGAAGGGATTGAATTAAATTTTCAGTGGTTTAATGCTATCTGTTTTAATCACATACACAATATACCTAAGATATACACACCCGCGGTGTGTATATCGAATATATATCGAATGTATATCTTCTTCTTACCTTGATAACCTGCTTGTATATCCTATGTATATTCAACTTTAAATAGGTTCTAAGGCACAAATTGGTCTACGCAACCAAACTACGGTATACGTCTTTCAAATTCATCTTAACGGTGATCATCCTATCCCTAACAGCTCCCAAACATCAAACAAATAAACATGACGACAAAGAATTACATAACCACTAAAAAATATAGCAGAATAAGCTAAAATTTTTAACTAAGCAGAAATTAAAGACTATAAGTAATAAGTGTATCGAGGTTTACCTTTTTTGTGTGCAGTGATATGGGGTCGCCGGCGTCGAATCCACTCTCTCGTTATGAATAGACCCGAATCTCAAGCCAAACGAATTCGAATGTAAGTATTGCGAATTTTGCGAACTAAAGTTTCGTATTTCACTTTCGGACGAATTGAATGAAAATGCTAGAGTGAGGACGGTTATTAACGGTCTTTTAGATGGTAATTGTGAAGAAAGTGTAAATGTTTAAGAGGTTTTTCGAGCGCTAAAGAGCTCCCTCAAATGGGTAACGAAGTGAATATTTATAGTAGAATCCCTAGGGTTTGCTATCGTTCGAATTGAGCGGGATTTTCTGGTATAGAATTCAAATTGATTCAAATGGGCCGTTCAAATCTGAACGTTGAAAGTGTTTTTGAGCAGATGGTCACGTGATTCGATTGAGGTGTTACCAAAAATAGCTCGACCATTCTCTAATTTTGAGGATCAACGTGTTTTGAAGTAAAAAAAAGGAAAAAAAACTTTCTCTGTCAACGACGAGAGGCCCGAACATAGCGACAATTTGGTATGCAAATAGCATAGGCAAAACTGTCATGGCTAAAGGAAGTAGGGTTTTGCTAAATGGGGTGGAGAGAGATGCAGATGAGGAGAAAGGGGAAGGGCGGCGTGAAGAGAGAGAGGAGAGAGATGAAAGAAGAGAAAAGGGAGGCGGCTGAAGGGTTTTAGGGTAAAAATATTGGGCCGGTCGGGTCAGGTTATTAATGGGCTCAGTTGGTCCGAATTGAAATGATAATGGGCTAATTTGGGTGTGAAATATGGGTTGTTGTGGTCCGAATTTTGGGATTGAAATATCTTTTTCCCAGGTTTCTTTTGGCTTCTAAATTAGATCAAATATATTACGTAGTAATAATAACAATAATAATGACATAATAATAGATCTCGTAATTTAGCGTTAATATAGAATATGAGCATTAGTACATAAAATATAAATGAAGCGATAATAGAGTAAAATATTACCTAAGTTATATCTTATATATTAAGTAAGTAGCGATGTATGACGTGTTAATACTTAAAGCTATAGTAGTAGAAATTATAATAAAATAAAGGTAAAAATAAGATATTGATTTATTAATTAGAATAGAGGAGTGGCAAAATTGGGTGTCAACAGGTATTTTTATCGGATTTGCTGGGTATGCCACCCAATTGCGACATTGATTTATGAATTGACATGGACTCGGGCACTCGTCCTATTTCCATTCCACCATATTGGATGGCACACCGAGTTGAGAGAGCTTAAGGAGCAATTGCGGGGATTTATTGAGCAAGGGGTTCATTAGGCCAGAAGCGTCTCCCGCTTGGGTGTTCTGTGTTATTTGTGAAGGAGAAAGATGGGACTATGAAGATGTGTATTGATTACCGCCAGTTGAACAAGGTCACTATTCGGAACAATTGCCCTATGCCTCGTATTGATAATCTGTTTGATAAGCTTCAGGGTGCTTCAGTGTTTTCAAAGATTAATTTGCGTTTAGAATTTATCACCCGGTTGAAAATTAGGGTGGAGGATATTTCAAAAGTGACATTTCAGACCAGATATGGCCACTATGAGTTTTTAGTGATGTCTTTTGTGCTTACCAATGCCCCAGCTGCATTTATGACTTTGATGAATGGCATCTTTAGACCGTTCCTTGATTCTTTTGTGATTGTGTTTATTGATAACATCTTGGTATATTCCAAGAGTAGAGTGGAGCATGAGAGCCATCTTCGTACCGTTCTTGGGTTGTTGAAGAAACATAGCTTGTTTGCTAAATTTTCCAAGTGTGAGTTCTGGTTGGAGTCTGTAGCATTCTTGGGCCATGTAGTGTCTAAGGAAGGAATTATGGTTGATCCACAGAAGATTAAGGCTGTGAGAGGTTGGACAAGGCCTACTACTGTTACTGAGATTCGTAACTTTGTGGGCTTGGCCAGTTATTACCATCGCTCTGTGAAGGGTTTCGCTGCCATTGCTTCATCCTTGACCAGATCGACTCAAAAGGATGTTCCCTTCCAGTGGACGGATAATTGTGAGTTGAGCTTTCAAAAGCTCAAGCTTCTTTTAACTACAGCCTCGATCCTAGCCTTACCTATGGAAGGTAAGGATTTTGCTGTCTATTGTGTTGCTTCCCGTATGGGTTTGGGTACGGTGTTCATGCAGGAGGGTAGAGTGATAGCTTATGCTTCCCGTCAGTTAAAAGTTCATGAGAAGAATTACCCTACCCATGATTTGGAGTTGTTGGCCATAGTCTTCGCATGTGTTTACCCAGAGAGATCTTAATTCCAGGCAGAGCCGATGGATGGAGCTGCTGAAGGACTATGACATCTCTATTCTATATCATCTTCGAAAGGCCAATGTGGTGGCTGATGCCATGAGTCGCAAGGCAATGAGTATAGGGAGTTCAGCTCGATTGATTGTTTACGAGCGTCGGAGTTGGCCATGGAGGTTCGGTCTACTGCCAATAGTTTTCGTCATCCGGATATTTCGGTCTTGGAAAGATGCTTGCCTGTAGAGGTGAGGTCATCATCATTGGATCAGATCAAGGCTCATCAGTTTGAGGATGCTCAGTTGAGCAAGATCCGAGATAGGGTTTCGAGAGGGGAGGCCAAAGAGGCCGTGATTGATTCTGAGGGCATTCTGAGGGTTAGAGGGCATTACCTGGTGATGATCCAGTATCGTTGATTGAGCAAACTAATATTTTGATAAACTCTTACTTGAGTGATTATGAAAAGGCCGATATCCGAAGATCAATTCTGGAATCGTTGATTGTGTGAGACTGATATTTGATTGACTCTTTTACTTGAGTGATTGTGAGATAGCCGATGTCCGATGCTCTATTCCCGCATCATTGTTGTATGGCCGATTCCGATGATATCTTGTAATCGTTGTTAGTGCATGGACTGCTCGGGTCCCCCAGGGTGGTGCCGGTGAGACTTCCCTGTGAGCAATTATCCAGGGTCTCGTCTGTCTGTTAGGCAAAGATCAGGGATGGGTGGCACTTAGACTTCGCGAGTCAAGATGGGTTGTGCTATCGAGACGTCGATATTTCCGTCTGGAGTACATGTGTACACCTCATCAGCATGGCATTGCATTGCATTCATTCCATCATTGCACTGCACTGCATTATGACTTGATTGAGATTCTTAGTGATTGGATTTTGATGATTGGATTGGATCAGATATATTCGGATTTGACATATTTGGGTTAGATGCTTTACATACGCGATGACGGGTACTTGGTTGTGATCATATTGTCATATACCTGTTAGATTCTTTGCTTATCTGCTTTATTTTCTGAATTGTGTTAACTATGCTTAATCGACTGATGATGCCTACCGATCTTGTTGTTTTGTGCGGCTTTGCATTTGCTACATTCTTTTATGAATGCAGAGTACCAGATTAGATCTACTTCTTTGATCCCCGGCTGATCGACTCTTCCGCTTCCTCTCGAGTTTCCCGGGTGGGCATGGCGTCCGCTGACCTTGAAGATTTTCCTATCATATGTCTTACGTTTATTTTTGAGACATAGACATTTATGTATTAGCATTCCAGACTGTACTATTCACCTTAGATGCTCTTGTATTATTCAGACTAGACCTTGGGGGTATTTATTATCTTCCGCACTTTTACTAGTACTTATATATATGGATATATCATGAGACTTACGTATTTGTTTTATTCCACTGTTTTAAATTCATTTTTCGTGTATTCATTCATTGTTGGGTTGAGAGTTCGCTTACCAAGGTGGGAAGGTAAGTGCCCGCACGGCCAAGGCAAAATGGGTCGTGACAATAGCCTACACAGTTCAAATATTACAACAAAAAAAAAATAGATATAAAAATACAATATAGAGATATAGAAGAAAATTATAAAAGAAAGGTAATTTGAGGATTAGTGAAGGGTCTTATTGCTTGAAGTGATTCAATCCCCTTTTGATCTTTAGGTTGCCCCAACAAAAGGTAATATCTCATTTTAATCTATTTCATTTTCCAGTAATGATTACATGCTATTTATATGACTTGTTAGTTTAAAAATGACTACATTCTAAGTTGATTCTGTTTTAGTTGATTAAGTGTAATATTTTGTGCCTTCGTTGTTATTTGAATTTGACAATGAAGTTAAGAAATTTTCGGATTAAACAGTGTTAAGTAATTCTAAGATGAGTTAAGTTAATAAAAAAATGAAGGAAAGGGTAGTTTGAGATAGGAATCTAGACATGAAGTTAGTAAAATTGATAATCTCGTTCCAAGTTAGTCACTTATGACAGTTTTTTATAAAAACCTTGAGTTGTTTAGAAATCTGCCTAAGTCTGTAATCTTGTACCTTTGTAACTTTGTTTGGCATTTCAAAATTATAAGTTAAATTAGGAAAACTGTTTGAAAGGTAGATATGATTAAGTTGAAAAAAGGCCTCTAGGATTAGGAATATGCCTTTTTTCAGCTTTGTTTTAGTCTTAAGTATTAAAAATAACCTTTCCTTCATTGCGAGTAGATGTTAACTTGCTTAAGTAAGTTTGGTCCATTTAAAGAATATGTGATTTTTTGAAGTATTGGAACTATTTTAAATGAGTAAGCTAGTTCTTAAAATAGATTATGAAACCTTGTTTTAAATTTTAAATGAAGTTCTTGAAAGTGAGTGTCTTGTGTAAGTTTGAATTTGAAAAACAGAGCTTGTAATTCATTTTAACTACTAAAACTATTAAAACTTGATACTTAGTGAAGTTATAAGACCTTAAGCTTGATTGTAATTTGTAAAGTTTCCAGTTTTTTGTGAAAAAATGATTTTAAAGAGGTACAAGTTATTTTGGAATGTACTTTATAGATTTTAAGATTTCAAAACTGTATAAGTGTAGGTTAGAATCTAATCTGAAAGTTAGATGCCTTTGATGATTCTTAACTTTGCCTAAGTAGTTTAATAAGAGCATAAGTTTATCTTATGTGTGGTTTGTGGAATTTTTGAGATCCTGAAATTGAATAAGTCTAAAAATTGAAACATGTATTGCTAAACTACAGTTTTATAAGTCTATGTAGTCTTAAATGTGTTCTTGTTTGATAATTTTGAAAGCTTAAGTAATAAACTAGGCCAAAAATACCCTTTGTTTCAATATTTGTTTTATTTGAGGTCATTTAAATTATAAAAAGTTGGAAAATTCAGTTGTTGTTTTCACAAGATAAGAGTAAGAGGTTTAAACCAGTGTCAAAGTTGAATGTAGTTACTGATATCTATGGAAGTTGTTTTTCTTCTTTTCTTTGTATGCCACAATTTGTGTAAAACTATTTGTTTTATAGCTAAACCTCTTTCAAATCACTTAGCTTGATCACAGATTTCAAAATACTTAAGTTTTTTTGAAATTGAATAACAAAGATGTCCTTGAATTAAGTAGAAAATGATTTAAAACTGTGTGACACTCTTACTAAGTTCACTTTGCCCTCCTTTGTTTCAAAGATAAGTCTTACAATGTGCATTGTCAATCTTGTTTTGTGAATGTCTTAACTGTGTTCATCTCTATCTACCTTAATGATCGTAGGATAGGTACCATGTACCCTTTATGAGTTCCTTTTAGATTCTTGTGAACTATTGCATTTCCTGTTTGAAGCTACCTCTGCTGTGTGACTTGTAATATGAAAAATTAAACCTTAAAACTATACCTAGACTAGACTGTACCCCATGTTAACTTATTAGGACACTACTTGGGATCCATTTATGATCCAATCTTGGAATCGACTCCCGAAACCATAACGGAACCTCCTGGACACAAACCAAATATACAAATATACATAAAAACGCACTACGAACACGTTCGTGGCCTCAGAATTTCCATCAGAGGTCTCATTGACCGATTCAACCCCCGATACCTCAAAGCTAACTTTCCACCCCAAGTCCCAAAATGCACCCGAATGCATTGGGAACCAAACCGAATATACACACCAATTCTAAAAGTCCATCTAGACCTCTCGGAAACGACAAATTCTTGAAAAAGTTTCGTTTACCATAAAGTTAACTTAGAGTCAACTCTTTTTTGCTTTAAGCCCAAATTTCCCATAGAGTCACCCAAATCATATCCAAAGACCTCGAAAAGCATTCCAGCCATCCCTGCAGGTCAAATATATGTTGATATAGCTCGGGAAAGGGTGAATGGGTCAAACTAGACGTAATGATCAAAAAGATCATTACATTAGATATCAATTAAACAATCACTCATCCTCGAAGGACTAGGAAGAGAACGGGGAAAGATACCTGAGGTACGCAACAACTGGGGATATTTCGAACACATATCGGGCTCCTCCTACTAGGAAGGATTCTCACCGCTCAGAACTAAATCCCAGTGAATGATACGGGAACCATTAGAATGGTACTCCTTCAACATAAAACCATGAAAGATCGGATGAGCACCCGGCTGGTCTGGTGGGAAACTAACTCGTTAAACACAGGGTCAATACAACAGATAGTCTCAAACAGGCCAATAGACCTCGGGCTCACTTGTTCTCCTTCCCAAATCGTATGACACCCTACATAGGTGTAACCTTCAGAAGAACCTGCTCGCTCACTTTACCAGTCATAACTCTTAAAACTTAGCTCGAGCTCCAATTCTCATATCTCCGTATTTGAATTTCCCTCATAACTGATCCTCGAATAAATGAATTTCTTTCGCTCGAATTCTCTGATTTGATAAAACCACAACTGCGAACGCGATTAATAGGTCCCACAAACATTTTCCCAAACCGACACAATCCTTCGAAACATGGCCACTAACCATAGCATATTCTAAGCGGAAGCTATTGCAATTCACTAACCTTTCCTTCGCACTTGCTAAAGCCGTTTCGCACCGCAATTTCTTAGACACACATGAACACATATACCACAAACGTGAAACCATGACTCACTCTCACCAAAAAGAATGCTTGATCCGTAAAGGATCTCAACGTTGTTGACACCTACTTTTCACCTTATAAGATGCGTATTTTTAATTTTCAAGTTTCCCGAGCCAAAGACGGAGTAAGGATGCACCCTTTAAAAATTAAAATTTCAAAAATCCCAAGCAAATTGCAAAAATGACGTTTAATTATTATTTCCAAAAAAAAAAATGACAATTACAAGAAATACGAGTTATTTACTTTCATCCCACTCCGTATAGTTCGAAAAATTGTTAATTTAAATGACTTATGACTTACAACTCATTTTTGACCGCATTTTTTCATATATTTAAAATATTGCTCGGAACTATGTCAATATTAGGCTTGTTTTAAAGCCAATATTTTGAATTTGCGAGTTTTAAATTTTAATTAGCCTAAATAATTATTTTACTTAGTAATACGCGTGTTTATAATATATAGTTTTTAATTGATTTAAAATAGGGAGAGGGTTTTGTTTGTTATTTTAAAAAATAAATGGGCTAATCTTTCATCCCCCCCCCCCCCCCACATTTTCATTTTCACTCACCCGACTCTCCTCTCTCTCTTCAGGCGATTTTAGGGTTAGGTTTTTGACCGCCATTCACGGTGGATTTGTGGTTGTTTTGACTGAAATTGAGAGGGATTTTATGCCCTTTCACCTGTTCTTGTCAATTCCAGGTTCAATTACGTTTAATTTTTTATAAAATTGCACCAATTGTGCCAATTCAATGGATGTTGCTCAGGGTTGCCCATGCGTGTGGTTGCCATGGGTGGGACCTAGAGTCCCTCGCCAACTTGTGCACCACATGCTGCCACATGGGTACCCTAGGGTAATTTCCATGTGGCATCAATGGGGGTGGTGTCGAGACCCGACCAGTGGGCTATGACGGGTACTCGGAGCTACTTACCGAGCACCACTCATCATGCTAACCATCATACCCAACCTGTACACACGTAATCACCAAGGCAATACATACATACATATATATATATATATTAAGCCCTCACGACGGTAAAATGATACACAACAATATACCCTGGGGTGATCATAAAACATCCACTACCCACACATATGTATCTACGAGCTTCTAACTGGAGAACTAAACATAAGAACGGGAAAGGACCCCGTCATGCCCGAATATATACACAAAAGAATATATTAAAAATTGCACATCCGGAGTAGGGAAGTGCTCCTGTGCAAGCTGATTTGGCTCCTAAGGATCTGGACCGCCCCCCTGTCTACCTGTAAGCATGAACACAGTGTCTAAAAAGAAAAGGACGTCGATATAACATATTGTACTTCAGTATGTAAGGCATTCATGGTAACATCACAAGAAATATAGAAAGCATAAGAAGAAAAGATAACGAAGCGGCTCTTATATAAGCATCTTATATATACACATATATATATATATATATATATATATATATATATATATATATATATATATATATATAACTTCCCGACCATGTAGGTCGGTGTGATCCTCGTTAGCCCGCGTCTTGGCCTCCGTGAGGGTAAACATCTCATGCCCCCACTAGTGGTGTACGCCATGCCATCTAGACATGGTGTATATGCTGCCCGCCTTAGCGGTGTCTGCCCGGCCATATAGGCACAGTGTAATCTCATCATTATATACCTATCATAAAAACATGCATATGAACTCTAGTGAAAGCTACAACTCTATCGGGGTGACGTAAGGTCGAGAACCCCCAATTCCAGTATGGGGTAGTAGTGATTATTATGTCTCACCTTGAAGTACTAGCGTTATAAGGTGAGAGATTATCAACACCGAATAACATCAAGGGATCATGTAAGGATCACTGCTTCATAATAATATCATATCGTAAGCTTTTGAATCTCTAGACATAGATTCATCACTATCATTACCATGGACATATCTCATCTTTATCTCATAAGGAAACTTTTAATACTCTTTAGCTTTCATCTTTTGGAATGTAAGAAGATCATGGGAATTATCAGAAAAAAATCACAACATATAAGAATAATGCCTATAAAGGAAGGGCTAGCCTTACATACCTTTACGTCTCTTTAACTTTGCCGACTAAACGCTTCCCTCCAAATTCACAATTCTACATTCAAGAGAATTTGTACTAAGATTAGATACCGGAAACATACTTAAAGCTAAGCTAAGGCAACTAGGGCTAACGAAAATTGGGCAGCACTTCCTTTGTTTCTACAACTTTCTCCATATAACATAACAGCTCCCAAACATCAATAACAACATCCATAATATCATACTCAATAACTTCTTCAAGTTAGGCATTATTCAATCCTCACAATTCTCTTTTAAATCATCCACACCCATTACTACAATACAACAACATATTCATTTTTAACATAATACTCCCCCAACGACATTAGCATCATTCATAACAAAACTATACTCATTTCATGCTAAGAATCATGACTCAATTGAACTTACTACTCAAAATACCATTATTTTCATATTTGAGCTCATATTCTATATTCTTCTTTAATCCAAGTCTTTCAACCACTCAATACCTCTAATAACATGAAATAAGTGCAAAACTCACCTTTGAATATGTAGGAATTAATGTTGGATGGCAATACTTTACTTGGAGAAAACTCTAGCTTTGGTTTCAATGGAATTCTTGATCTCCACAAGCCCTAGAGAACATCCTTGCACTTGATTCTACTAATTTTTGGTGTTTAATCCTTGATTTCTCATGGGTTTATGTTGATATAGAGTGGGGAAGGTTCTAGAGGTGTGGAGAAGGTTATAGAAGATGAGAAATGAATTTGGGGTCCTCCTTATATAAAATTTAAAAGCTTCCCGTCGGGTGTTATATGGTGCGAATGACGAAGCGTCGATCTGATCGACGGAACGTCTATCTGACCGTCGAAGTCGTGAAATTTCCAGTGAGCAGTCTATCGTCTCCTTTCATTCTACGTTGAGAAGGATGTTCCGTCGAATTGATCGACGGGGTGTCGACCTGCTCCGTCGAATGGTCTCTACGCTAAATCAACTCTACGGCACAATCGACGAAGCGTCGACCCGTCCGACAGTACAAAGAATGACCGTCAAACCCCCCTTTCGAATCCTATGGCAGAAGTTTCATTTTGACGAGCTTTTCTCCCTTGCTTCAAATGTCTTTGGAATCTTAATTAGAACCATTAAGTATCCCTTCTTACTTGTAGGGACATCATATACCCCTTAACTTACGTTAGTCTATTCAGCGCTCAGCAACCTGAAATTTCGAGATGTAACAGCTCAAACCTCCAAAAGTCACCCGAAAACCCACCCGATGACCCCGGGAAAGGGTCAACAGGGGTAAAAGAGTCATTAGCACTATAAAGACCAATCGGGTCATTGCAAATGGGTTAATGGAAGAATGGAATACCCTTTGACCTTAACTATTTCTTGAAGTTTCAATCAGTGTTGCTACTTTAGCATGTTACTAATAACCATGAGTGATTCGGCAATGCAGTACATGTCTAGGAAAGCAGTTAATTTGGAACAGATAGGTTCGACTAGAAAGGGAAGACAGTTAGAATTATTAATTTAACTTGTATACACAGGCCTACCATTACATTTACCATAAGGGTATCAAGTGTAATTGTGAATAGAAAGTTAAACATGAACTCGAGTTCGCCTCTTACGAGGATGAGGGATCGGATAACTAGCCAATGGAGTAGCGAATGGTGTCTGGGTATTGCGAGTAATATGACCCTTATATTTAATAGTGGATTCTTTTCGCATGTGATTGAATTCCTATGTAGAGCTCTTCTATATCTCTTGACGCTTGCAGGTCGCACGAACTATTTGTCTGTATGAATTCTGTTTGTTATTAACATGGTACTGATTTAGGTACTGTACACCATGTGCGAAGTGGGAGATGTTTTTTTTTTTTTTTTTTTTTTGACTATGCGGTTCGCCCATGTGGACTAACTTGGCCCGTTGGAAGAAATAAAAGTAAAGGATGTTATATGGAGAAAAAAAAAACCGTATACTTATTCAATTTTTTCTCTAGGTTGTGGGATAGTAACCTCTTCCCATGTAACTCCTCTTCATCCCACGTTACTCCTCCTCATCCCACGTAACTCATCTTTTAAATAGGAGTAGAGGCTTTCTCTTTGGGTTACGCTTTCTTCTTCTTTGAAAGAGAATTGGATATATAAAATATCTCAAACAAACACCCGAGAACAGAGAAGACATTTAGTTTGTGACATCATGATTCAAATTGGACTCAGGGCAAATTTCTTTGGTGGTAAGATCAACAACTTCCGCTGCAATGAAAAGGTACACAATTCGTTGTTCTTGCCTCGTTATTGATTTCTAACAACAAACAATTCTTATCCTAATATAGGATAACTAAATCATGATAAAGCTTACCGAATCAACAAACAAAGGCAAAGAAACAATTACGAGCATAAGTGCAAAATGGAACCGCGACCCAAGCTCCGACCAATGACCGGCATCGAAACCATGAATGGAATGAAGATAATCTACGGTTGTACTTATGGTAGTATTGTTTTCATGGTAAAGAAGATTATCGTGTTGACTATTACTTGTTGCGGAGTCTTGCAAAAAAAAAAGGGTAGAAATGAGCTGCTAGGCTTTATTTTATTGGGTTCTCCTAAGAATTAAAAAAAAAAAAAAAGGAATGAAACCCCCAAATAAAATGGATGATCGTGTGTAGATAAGAAGAAAGAAAAAATAGTATTAACTTTAAATTTATGCGTAGTCAATTTATTATTTATTTTAGTCTCTTACATTAAAATTCACCACCAAAACTATGGTGGCACACATTTACTAACCGTTTCTTTTGTGAGAGGTTATAATTCATGAAAACTTGCTACAACACACTATGTGGAATATAGAGGCAGAATTTGGTTATCGATATTCCATTATGAGTTGATCTTCTTCGCTCGGTTACTGATATGATTATTCTCTTATTATTGAACTTATGGTTTTCAATATTAATTCGGCACATCACTAACAAGGTAACGCCCCGTCCTTCGGGTTTATTGTTCTGTGTGTAGTTATGCGCAAATAAGTTCCTTCGTTCATATATTCAAATGCTTTTAAGCATTTTGCTGGATGCGAACATGTACATCTCCTCTTCTTTTAGTCTTAATTAATATTTTTGACCGAGTGTATTTGTAGGATCCCTTTAAATTAATTTACTGTTGTTCCATCTTGTTTCATTTAATTAATTTGAACTTATATTGCATGGAATAGCCTTTTTACTTATTTGTTAGTTTAGTTGGTTTTTTCCCTTTTTATCCAAACCTCTAAGTTCTCTAAAATATACACTCTGTACATCTTTGTAATGAAATTGTATTCATTTTTATATTAATAAACACTTTTCTTTATTTTTATCAAAACGTTGTTATACTCCTCTTTCATAATCACTATTGTCTTTGTGGCAATATTTTACCCAACTCTTTCATAATTAGACACTCCTTTTCTTGACTATCCACTTCATTATTTAGGATGATTAATAATTCCCTTTCCTGTTTGTTCAATAAAATTACTTATATAATTAATCGATCGATTTTACGATTAATCACTTAATTGCCACAAAATTTTAAATTCGGTGGGGAACCACATATGTGGACCTCGAAAGGTGCTTAACACCTGCCTTTTGAGGTAATTTGAACCCCTACACGATCTTTGGTGACGTAGACTAGTTGTAAACAGAATTATTTGCAATTAGTATAGTAAATGGTGCCCTAACGCACCTTAATTCGTTAGGTGGCGACTCTTCTCTTTTAAATCTACCAAAAGAGTTATCACATGTGTTGGCCCATCTTCCGCGAGAAAAATAGGGCGCAACAAAGATGGCGACTCTGCTGGGGATACTTAGGTTCTAACCATTATGGATTTATGTTTATGTGGGAATTTTGTGTTTCTTTGGCATTTAGATTGTATTTTCTGGTAGGATTTATTTGTTTTACCTTATGTGTTTGTTACTGTCTCAAGTATAAATTCCTCTCCTCTCTCCCTTAACTCGCTTCCTTTAAGTTTCCTTCCATGTTTAATCTCTTTCCTTATTTTTCTTTACTTTTTTTCTTGGGTATTTCATTTTCCTTCCATGTTTAATTCTTTCCCTTTTCCCTTTACTTGTTTTCTTGTGTAATTCATTTTCCTTTCGGGTTTGATCCTTTCCTTTTTCTTGTAGTCGTTTTATTGTGCAATTTATTTTCTTCCATGTTTATTCCTTTCCTTATTCCCCGGCCTTTATTTGTTGCCTTGTTTAATTTATTTCCCCTTCCATGTTTAATCCTTTTCTTTTTCCCCTTTATTTGTTGTTTTTTTTAATTTATTCTCCTTCCATGTCTAATCCCTTTCCTTATTCCACTTTATTTGTTTTCTTGTTTAATTTATTTTCCTTCCATGTTTAATACTTTTCCTTATTTACCTTATTTTCTGAGCTTGTTTAAATATATGCACTTTTCATGCATATCCTTTCCGTATTCCTATATTCATTTCCATAAGTATCATCTTGTTTTGGTATTTTTGCAACTAACAAGTTTCTTTCTGTCTTTTGTATTTGCTTTATTTATTGTCATTGTATATTGCTATTGTTTTCTTTAAAATATGTCTTTTGTTACCATTTTTCCTCTACATGCTACTTGTTACCACTTTATAATAATTGTAATTCCGCTCATATGTTACACCTCATACTTTTGTACGTCGAGTGTCGTCGCGAGTTAGCCGTCATAGACTTGGAAAACGGGATTGTCCTCGACGTTGTACGAGCTTAGACATGTCGATCCTAAGTACATAAGAGTTTGAGACCAGGATTGATAGGTATTGGAAGGTTCCGGGATCAGGCGAATTGAAGAAATTAAGGTTGTCGAAACTTTGAAAAAATTTGACAAAATTCTGGACAGGATTTTTGGTCCAACTTTAGGGAAGTATATCTCCTAGCATATGAGTAGTTATGGAGTGCATAACCTATGTAAATTAAATTTCAGAGAGTTTTCTTTCCAATGTAACTGACAGATCGTAAATCCGAGAAGTATAGTGAAATGTACGGCCCATACAAATTTATACGATTTCAAGTACCGACCGTATTTCATTGGTGGTGGCCGACCTTTGAGGGTTTTAAAAAGGGTAGAACGTTCATTTTAAGTCATTTTTGCCTCAAATCAGTCCCTATACTTCCTAAGCACTCTCCTAAAGGTTCTCTATGGGTTCCAAGGGTTGCCAAGAAGATTTCACCAAAATTCCACATCAAAGTTGAAGTAAAAGAAGGATATGTTCTTCTATGGTATTGTAATAGCATCAAAGGTGATTGGGAGCCAAAACAAGCTTAGAGTTCGAGCTATAGTTTCTGTGTAAGGTGAGTATATTATCTTCTTGGTTGTGCTAAGGTTATTTTGGTGTTGGTTATGTTGTTTCAGTAAAGAATTATAAGTTAACACCTGAAAATGGTATGGAGTGTTGTTGTTCTTGTTGGACGGTATTGGAAGCTATATTTATGAATTGTTGTGGCTGGAAAAATGAAGAGAACAACTTGAATATGGTAGGATTGATGTTGTTATGTATGTCTAGGTATTTATTAAGGGGGTTGAATGAAGAAGTATGTATAAACTTGAAGTAGAAAGTAAAGATTGAGGTGTGGTGCATATGGGCTGTTTTGAAATGATTTATGAACTAGCATTGCTCTGCTTTGATTGTGGTGACTTATATATATTATTGTTGATAATGTTCTTGTTGTTTGGAGTTGTATTGACTTTGGATCGAAGTGAAAATGTTTTAGGGGAAATGCTACCCAAATTTGTGCAAGCCACCTACTAGCTTACGAAGGTGTTGAAAGGACTATGATTGATTTATGGTTCTTATTGCCTTGTTGTAGATTGGCAAGCGCTGGAGGGCATACGTTGAGTTATTAACTTAACCTTCTAAGGTATGTTAAGGCTAACTTTTTTCTTTTGGCATGTTCTAAAGTGATATGAGATGTAAACGAATGTTATTTCAAAGGACTCCACTCTTAGTAGTCAAGGATATGCATGTTATTCATTTCCTGCCAATGTTGTTTAAGCATGTTATATATGATTCCAAGTCTGGTTGAAACTCATGGTAATCATGTTAGAATTCATAACTTAATCGGAGCTGTAACGACCTTACATCACTCTGAATGAAGCTCTAAAGATCCCAAAGTGGTTCCCTAAACTTATACACTTTTGTGAGAATAAGACATGGCGTTATACATATACATAGTACTTATACAGGCTTGATTAGAGTACATGTATTTACCACTAGGATAAGCCCGTTGGGCCGACACGTATTTACCATCGAGATAAGCCGGCTGGACTGACGCGCATTTACCATCGAGCTATGGCCGGTTGGGAAAATATGTCTTATGCGAATACCGAGAGACTCGCCGATAGGCGCTTACCCTTTGATCGGTTGGTCGATCGGCGCTACGATAATGAGGTAGTAAGTACTATAACGTTGTAGATATATACATTGATATACACATGAGATTGTAACGATATACATGTTATGGCCCTTAGTGGTAAGTCAGAGGTTACAGGTTGATTCTTATCCCTCTTCTTGACAGTATTTTATTATTATGTTTCATTTCTGCCTTACATACTCGGTGTAATATTTTGTACTGACGTCCCTTTCCCTGGGAACGCGGCGTTCTTGCCAGCAGGTTTAGACAGGTTGCTAGGAGGATCGCGCTAATAGGATTTACCGAGTATCAGCCAGTACGGTGAGCTCCGTGTCATTCGGAGTTACGAAGTCCAAATTTTCGTGTATGTATAGCATGGGTAGGACGGGGCCCTGTCCGAACATGTTACAGTTACACTTCTGTAGAGGCTTGTAGACTTGTGTTGTCAGTTCAGTATGTCAGTATAGAGGCCTTGTTGGCCCTTGTATATGTCTATTATGGGTTGTTACTGCTTACAGAAACGTATACTGGCCTAGTCGGCCAGGTAGCTATTCACGTATGCGTTGGGATGGTCCCGTCTTGTTGAATTAATTTAAAGTATAGATATTACAGCACGAGTCATCGTCAGCCGCAATTATTTTATTATGTCTATAAGTTGGCCCCCTTGGCCTAATTTGTAATTCTAGATATAGATGATTCAGGTTAAAGCTTGGTTCGCTCGGGCCTAGTAAGGTGCCTGGTGCCTGTCACGCCTCACTTAGGCTGGGGCGTGACAAAGTGGTATCGGAGCAGGTCTGTGCGAGGGAGTCTAGAAGCCGTGTCTGCAGTCTTGTTTATAAGTGTGTTGTGCACCACATTTTATGAACAGGAAGCTACAGGGAATTTAGGAGTCTGTTACCCTTCTTTCAAATCTAAATCGTGTCGTAAAGCTAAGTTATAAGAGTTGAGTCAGGACATACGTTTGTTATTGACACAGAGATGATTGCAAACGGAGATTACCACTAGCCGTAGTTAACACAACATCGATGTAAGAGTTAGTATAAAGATTTCTAGATAACGTAATGTGCATACCGGATGTGTAAGTTTCATGCTTAAGAACATAGAGATTGGGATGTGAAAAATATCATCGAGGGATCTCACAGTTCAGGGGGCGAATAACTAACTAAAGAATGTCAAAGGGACCACAGAATAAGGCCAGCCAGAGTAAGGGAAGTCAGAATTAAGAAGGGTACTTGTTGGGATATTTCGAGTAAAATGAAAAGTGGGTTGTCACAGAAGGTCACGAAACCAAGTGCAGCAATATGGGCAAATAGGAAGGATCCTAAAGGATGTATGTTAAAAGTAAGGGAGTACAATGAGATTCGTAAGTAAGAAAGGACAAACCAAAAGTGCACTTTGAAGTTACAGAAGTAATGATGGGTCATGTTTTCTTCAAGAGTTAAAGGGGACGATCTAAGATGAGCCAGAATTAGAAATATCGACTAGACGATCAAGAAATTTTCGCGCTTGTTAGTAATGCAGTGTAGGAATGAATAAGGCGACCTATAGAGAAAGAGACAAGCAGAGTACCAAGAGTAAGGTAATGAATTATTTCCCTGGGGGGGGGGGGGGTTGAGATTTATTAATTAATAGAAGGAAAGAACGGTAAGGAATGAGACTATATTCAGATTCAGATTCAGATTCAGATCCTATAGATTTCATTATTGTTGTAGCCCCTGTGTGGCATTGTATTGTTTGGTTGAGTGCGTGGCAGGTTGGTAGTAGTACAGTCTCAGAGGAGACTCTGCAGAAATTTCTATAATTCTCTGAGAGTTTAATACTCGAGGACGAATGTTTCTAAGGAGGGGAAGGATGTTACCTCGTACTTTTATACGTCGAGTTTCTTGAGGTTAGCCATCATAGACTTGGAAAGAGGGATTGTCCTCGAGGTTGTATGAGTAGAAATGTCTATAATAAGTATATAAGAGTTTGAGACCAGGATTGATAGGTATTGGATGGTTCGGGGATCAGGCGAATCGAAGAAATTAAGTTTGTCAAAACTTTTGAAAAAATTGACAGAATTCTGGGCAGGATTTTTGGTCCAAATTTAGAGAGGTATATCTCCTAAAATATGAAGAGTTATGTAATTCACAACCAATGTAAATTCAAATTCAGAGAGTTTTATTTCCAATCCAACTGACAAATCGCAAATACGAGAAGTACGGTACAATGTATGACCCGTACAAAATTATATGATTTCAAGTACGAACCGTATTTCATTGGCGGTGGCCTACCTTTGAGGGTTTCAAAAAGGGTAGAATGTTAAGTTTAAGTCATTTTTGCCTCAAATTAGTCCCTATACTTCCTATACACGCTCCTAAAGGTTCTCTAAGGGTCCCAAGGGTTTCCAAGAAGATTTCACCATAATTCCACATCAAAGTTGAAGTAAAAGAAGGATATGCTCTTCTATAGTATTGTATTGGCATCAAAGGTGATTGGGAGCTAAAACAAGCTTAGGATTCGAGTTGTAATTGCTGTGTAAGGTGATTGTATTATCTTCTTGGTTGTTCTTAAGGTTATTTTGGTGTTGGTTAAGTTGGTTGAGTAAAGAATAGTAAGTTAACACTTGGAAATGGTATGGAATGTTGTTGTTCTTGTTGAACGGTGTTGGAAGCTATATTTATGAATTGTTGTGGCTGGAAAAATGAAGAGAACAACTTACATATGGTATGCTTGATGTTGTTATGTATGTCTAGGTATTTATGAAGGGGATTGATGGATGAAATATGTATAAACTTGAAGTAGAAAGTAAAGATTGAGGTATGGTGCATATGGGCTATTTTAAAAGGATTTATGAACTAGTTTTGATCTGGTTTGATTGTGGTGACTTATATATATTATTGTTGATATTGTTCGTTGTTGGATTGAGTTTGGATCAAAGCAAAAAATTTAGAGGTAATGCTGCCCAAATTTGTGCAAGCCACCTACTAGCTTACAAAGGTGTTGAAAGGACTATGATTGATTTATGGATCTTATTGCCTTGTTGTAGATTAGAAAGCGCTGAAGGGCATACATTGAGTTATTACATTAAATGTCTAAGGTACGTTAAGGCTAACTCTTGTTTCTTTTGGCATGTTCTAAACTGATACGATATGTAGATGAACGTTATTTCAAAGAACTCCACTCTTAGTAGTTAAGGATATTCATTTTATTCATATCCTGGCGATGTTGTTTAAGCATGTTATACATGATTCCAAGTCTGGTTGAAACTCATGGTAATGATGTTAGAATTCATAACTTAATCGGAGGTGTAACAACTTACGTCACTCTAAAGGAAGTTCTAAAGATCCTAAAGGGGTTCCCTAAACTTATACACTTTTGTGAGAATAAGACATGTTGTATACATATATATAGTACTTATACGAGCTTGATTAAAGTACACGCATTTACCAACGGGATAAGGCGATTAGGCGTACCCCGTATTTACTACCAAAAAAG
>NW_026719256.1:0-12170 GCF_029784015.1 Lycium ferocissimum | reverse complement strand
TCCTACCATCCCGACTTGTTTCCAATTTTTCCGAATTCGCATAAAATGCGAGGTGTAACACGATATGACAAAACATTGATCCCTTTGTCCTTGGAATTTATAAGTTGCAAAGATTGCACAAAAGCTGATTTTTTTTTTAGTTATTCTTAAGCGATTCAAAAATTACAAACGCTCATAACTTTCACAGAAAAGCTCGGATTGCTTTGAGATTTTCGTAGGAGATTGTATGATCTAGAATGAGTATGTTTTTCCATAAGCGGGCCCAGCTCGGGTCTATACTCGTCCGTGGGTCCCGCGACCCCCTTTTATGTAATTTCGATAACTTTTGAAAAAAAAAATGTTGTAAATGTTATTCCGATTCCAAATATGACTATTTTACTTATCTTTTGGATTATGACAATGATTTTATGCATATGATTCCTCACTACTCCGTTCGTGCATTACGTTATATCCTTCGCCGAGTCCCGGCCGGTTTCGTTGTCGTGCGCATTATGATGTACTCCGGTGTTATCCGTGTTCATGGTTCACCGAGTTCCTCGCTCGAGGGCCGGGTTCCACTTATATTTGGTGTGATGCCGTGTATGGCGATATCTCGTGTATGATATGTGACGGAGATTCGTAGATTTGAAACTTTCTCGGTGTTATCCGTGTTATGGCGCCATCGACGGGCGGCGACCATATTTCTGTGCCTATGCATGATTTATATTTTGAAGTAACATTTTGATATTTTGGAAATGCATTTACTTTCTACGTACCTCTATTTCGATTTGAACTCGATTTGTGTACTACATTTTCTCGCTTTTGCATACTCGGACATATTTCGTATTGACCCCTTTCTGGGGGTGCTTTCATGCCCGCAGTACGTACGCACGTTTGGTGATCCACCCGTTTAGGACACCCCTTCGCTATTTGGAGTGCTCCTCTCATTCCGGAGCTTATATTTTGGTATATATTTGATCGTGCATTTGTATATATTTGTTCGGGGGTACGGCGGGCCACTCGTCCCATCATATGATTACGTCCGTACGTTTAGAGGTACGCGGACATATTTGTGGGTTGTGCCTACTTACGTACGGTTGTGTTTGTATATGTTGTGTGTGGGCAATCCCATTCGCATGAATAAAATTTTGTCGGCCCGCATATGTATATATGTTATTTTGTTGTCCCTGTGTGTACTTTGTTGGTATTTTACGTAAACGCGGGGTTATTTTGGATAGTCCGTAAAACAAAGGAAACTCTGCCGAAATTTTTCGAAAATTATATAAATTTGAAACACAGCCTTGTCGGCTTCTGTTATATACCTGGATGTGTTTGATATAATCTGAGGCAGCGTCTGATATTTGTATATATATAAGCCATCCGTGTGTAACTCTGTTTGATAGGTGTGTTTGGGTGCCCAGATAGGGCACTAGTCACGGTCTACGGGGTTGGGTCGTGACAGAAGTGGTATCAGAGCGGTTTGTCCTCGGAATGTCCTGTCGTGTCTAGTGGAGTCTTGTTTATCGGTGTGTTGTGCACCACATCTATAAACAGGAGGCTACAGGGCATTTAGGATGTTATCTTTTCTTCTGATCTTAGATCGTACGATAGAGCCAGAGTCTAGGGGAGATCACATATGACACCTTTTCCTGCAGGTAGGCACGGATTGACGGGAGATGAAGAGGCCGCCCTTCCGATGACGGGGGTGCTAATAAGGCCCCTAGAGTATCCTCGGGACCTCGGAGCTCCGGGACCCGGTCGGAGGACCCCCAGCTATTCTATCGAGACTGATCCCTCAGAGGATCCCGCTACGATTCCCCCAGAGTGTTTGACCCCCAGTGAGGAGGTGGGGCCTAGCAGGAGGAGCCTTAGTTACTCTATTGAGACAGATCCCTCGGAGGATCCTGCGACGATTCCCCCTGAGTCCTCGACCCCCAGTGAGGAGGACCACCCCCTTGAGGGCAGCTATGACACGGACCCGTCCGAGTATTCAGCGGGGGCACCGGGGGAGGAGCTTCCCGAGGTTGTGCCAGTTGCTCCGATGGTGGAGCACTATGTTAGGCCAGCTTCCTCAGTGAGCGTTACAGACTATTCTAGCCCCTTATCCTGGCCGTCGGTGAACCAGGAGCTGCCGGGCTACCTAGATTCCTCGGATTTAGACGCGGGGGATGACGAGGAGGAGTACACTTCGCCCTATAGCCCACGCATCGCCGGAGACCGCTCGTCTACAGGTATATGAGTACTTAATGGGATTTGTTCTATATATGTGTATTTACTGTATGATTGTTATTTAATAGCGGTAAGCGAAAATTTAAGGGCCGATAGTCGAATAATCGTGAGACACGGCGATCTAGGTGTGTTCATCACTATAGTGGATCGGGAAGTCGAGAACGGAAGGCGGTCGTGTCCATAGGCGAAAAGAGAACACGGAGGATCGAGAAGGGTAAAATAGTAATTGTGTCACGAGGGCGTTTTGAAATACCGTCAAGGCTTTAATTTACTCCAAGTTGTGTGCTTTGAAGGTCACGCGGTGAGGTGGACGTGATTATACTAACATTAGAGCATCGTATTCCAACGGAGTTCCGAGGTTAAGCGTGCTAGAGCAAAAAGAAATTTTGGGATGGGTGACCCCGCAGGAAGTTTTACGAAAGTCTCATAAATTCGGGCGTAAGAGGGCAAAAAAGGAAACTAGAGTAATCAAAGGGAAGTTAGAGAATGCGGGGTGAGCCGGAACCTTGAGTGTCCGTTTCCAATTCCCGGGGGAACCAGTTATTGAGTGGGCAGGTAATACAGCATCGCCGAGGGGTAAGTTTATTTCATATCTCAAGGCAAGAAAAATGATTAGAAAGGGGTATATTTATCATCTGGTCCGTGTTCATGATTTAGAAGCAGAGGCACCGACTCTTCAGTCAGTTCCAGTGGTTAGTGACTTTCCAGATGTATTTCCAGACGAGCTTCCAGGTCTTCCTCCCGAGCGGGAGATAGAGTTTGCTATTGATCTGTTGCCAGACACTCAGCCTATTTCTATTCCTCCGTACAGAATGGCACCGGCAGAATTAAAAGAATTGAAAGAACAGCTGAGAGATCCGGTGGAGAAGGGTTTTATTCGGCCTAGTACGTCACCCCGGGGAGCTCGGTCTTATTTGTGAGGAAGAAAGACGGATCGCTGCGGATGTGCATTGATTATCGGCAGCTGAATAAGGTAACAATAAAGAATAAATACCTCTTCCCAGGTGTCACGACCCAACCCCGTGGGCCGCGACTGGTGTCCTAACTGGACACCCATACGTACCTACCTGACGAATCTGGCATACCAAATGGCTAAATTCCGTTTAGACATACATAAATTCATACATATATAAAATACTTCGCACGAAAGTATATATATACATACTTAATCCGTATGTCGTTGGCTACATAATAAACGAGTTACTCGGATACCGTACTTACTTACCGAACCGTGACAACCCACAACCCACAAACGTTTGGATAATTCTCTAACATATTACGAGAATAAAAGGAAGGCCCCGCCATACCCAAATAACCATGTGTTCAACGAGTACAAACAACAAAAGATATATACCAAAAATATTGGGCTCGGATAAAAAGGGAGCTCTTCAGACAGCAAACCGATGTCCTAAACTGGCGGCGTATCACGTGGCTTGTGTGTGTACCGGGGCATGTACGGCGCGGCCCCCGTTTATGAAAACGGGGGGTCGGTACGGGAAATGTACCGAGTATGTAAAGCGGAAAGATAACAAGTATAATCATAATCAAGAACGGGGAGTACGTAAACATAACAGACGGAGAATATGTGGTTAGAATCGAATATATATATATATATATATATATATATATATATATATATATATATATATATATAATATATGCAAATATATATCGTGTCCGGCCCCGATAAGGGACTCGGTAAGTAGTCATGCGATAACAAAATCATGTATCAGAAAGAGACGTGTCCCGCCCTTATTAAGGGACTCGGTAATATGGAATCATCTCTAGTTAAAATCATATATCATGTATCCATAACGTGTCCGGCCCTCTCTTGCGGGTCTCGGTGATATATAGTCATGTGCCGTCCGGCCACCATCCCCGTATCATCACATCATAGTCATATACGAATAACGTGTCCCGACCCGCGCAAGTACGAGGGACTCGGTGAATAATGCAAAGTCTCTTTGCGCACGAGAACATGTCCGGCCCGAGCTCGGTGAATAACATATCATCACTTGCAAGAATTGTTGGAGTAGTGCGAAACATATGCAGATAAGACCAGACTCAATAATCAAATCAAATAATAAATCATAACACGTACCTTTCGAACGTCGCGATAGATGATTGTGTCCAAATAGCACTTTCGAGAGTGTTCGTTCGTAACAAACATATATCACATGTGGGATTCAATGGAATAATCGAATGTTCATGTTTCTCAAAAATGATTCAAGTGACAGATCGTTTCAAAGTGGACGACAGACGTAGTACACATGTATGTTCGCTTTGGGGATGGCACGATTCGTTATACCCAATTATGTTTCTAGGATCATGGCGGATATCAAAATATAATATAAATTCATCACATTTTGTTGTAATTGACCTACGGAGCAATAATCAAAAGATTCTTTTAAACAACGTGGGGAAATAAGACGAATAAAGCAATAGTAAGAGGTCTCGGAATCTGTGGGCCCACCTCGGGTAATTGAGGCGGGCGTACGTTATGGATCATAGACTTTATAAAATCATTTATAAGCGTTTGGGACAATGGGCTCATTTGGGAAGGTTTCGTACATATAAATCATTTTGACGACAATTTGTGAAGAAGCGAAGTTCAATCTTATCGAACGATTTAGCGCTATTTTCAATCTTAGATTATGAGACGCGGGAAGTGCAATCAAGGCTCGCTTTCAAGCCTATTACACTCGGAACATGCCAAAGAAAGATAGGAAGGCTTTACATACCTTTGTTATGCCTTACGCTCGTCAATCTTGATTCCCACTTCGCCAAAAATCGCAAATGGTCATCTTTAGCTACTATTCGTGTAAGTTAACATTTCAACCTTGGTTAAGTATTTGGCTACCGAAATTTCGGCAGCACCTCCCCTATAAATATGACACCCCCGAGATTCAACTCGGCTCAAAACAACCAACAACAACCCAACAACAACATCAATAATCACAATAAAACGCAATATAACTTATTTAGTCACCTTTCCAACTTCGCGTCTCCAACTCAATCTCAATATTTCCACATTCATTATTAATCGAGATCATTACAATACCATTCGGAAGCGTATAATAACATTTCTACGATATATACACAAGATATACAAATTATGCCAACTTTCCACCAAAGCCATAGCTTATTCAATTCTTCTAATCTTTAACATACAAGTTCATAACACATTTCCATCTTCCAAATTCATCAACATAAATCATAATTTGCACCTTAACCACTTCATTTTCATAATTTCATAAAATCATGCTAAAACGACATAAGTTCCTACATCCCATTTCAAGGCGAACTTACATCATTTTACCTTCATTTACATTGCAAGGATCACAACAACATAACTAACATACAAAACAACATTAACCCACTTCCATTTCATCAACCCATACCACACGGCCAAACACCACATTTTCCAATTCAACCCAATTCATTCAACTTTCACTTCCAATATAAATTTCACAACAACCATAACTAAAATACAACATAAAGTTAGCTCAACCTTGCCTACACCACAACACACACATACACGGCCATGCACACACTTGCACAACCACACACATGCACACACACACACCACAATTTCATGATATTCATGCAATTCTACATACCATAACATATATGTAACCTTCCATAACATAGTAAAAGCATGAAATTCTTACCTTCCTTCAATGATTTCTCCTTGCCACCACAACCACTTTCTTGCCAAGATATTTATATCACCTTGAAGAGCACCTTGAGCTCACTAAGAATATATGAAAATTACAAATTTTGGACTAGGATTGAAGGGCTAGAAATTTTTTCTTTTTTCTTTCTCCTCTTTTTCTCTCAGGAAAGGCCGACGGCCTTGCTCTCTCTCTCTCTCTTCTTTGTTTTATTTTGATCTTCTTGAAATTCTAGAGGTATATGTATATATATGCTCCCTTAATTAATTATGCCACATGGTTGGCACATGACACTTTAATGGATATGGGCCAAGGCCATGTTGCCGGCCGACGCCACATCCCTTGGGCCTCAATTTTTCCTCTTCCTTTCTTGAGCCCAATTCGCATAATTCTCGTTTTGTAATTCCCGAAACAAATTTCCAAAATTCCAAATTTGCCCTTAGACCTTCTCCATTGTTTCCGCATTCAAGTTTCCATAACCGCCACACACTTACTAAGAAAAATTCAAACATGGCCTTATTCCTTACAAGTCAAGGTTATTTCCAAATTTTTCGAATATGCTAAAACACGGGATATAACACCAGGATTGACGATTTGTTTGACCAAAAAAAAGGGCTAAATGTTTCTTAAAGATTCTACTTACGTTCATTTGTTTGCCGAGTCCGGGGGAGATATGTCCCAAACGGCGTTCGGGACCCGGTATGGGCATTATGAATTGGGTTATGTCTTTTGGGTTGACGAATGCTCCGGTACTCATGGATCTTATGAATCGGGTATTGGACCGATTTCTTAGACATGTTCGTGGTGTGTTCATTGATGACATCCTGGTTTATTCCCGATCAGAAGCGGGGCATGCAGACTATTTGAGGACGGTACTTGGCACACTTCGGCACCAGAAATTATATGCTAAATTTTCTAAATGTGCCGGTTGATTATGGCTTTTGGGGCATATTATTGGGGCCGATGGCGTCGGGCAGATACCCGAAGATTGAGGCCGTAAAGAATCGACCTCGACCCACGACGCCGACCGAGGTGCGTAGCTTTCCGGGATTGGCCGGTTATTACGGGTGAAGATTCGTAGAGAAATTTTGCTTCGATTTCGGCCGCCTTTGACAAGGCCGACTCGGTGGCGGAGCTAAGTTTCGGTGGTCGGATGCTTGCGAGCGTAGCTTCCGATTCTTGAAAGAGAAATTGACTACGACTCGGTCGACTCTTCCCGAGGGTCCGTGGGTATGTGATTTATTGTGATGCTTCCGGTATTGGTTTGGGTGTGTGTTGATGCAACACGGGAGTGATAGCTTATGCTTCCCGGCAGCTCAGAAAACATGAAAAGAATTATCCTACTCACGATTTGGAGCTAGCCGCGGTGATTCATGCCTTGAAGATGTGGAGACATTATTTATATGGTGTTCACGTTGATATTTATACAGATCATAAGAGCCTCCAGTACATCTTTAGGCAGAGGGAGCTGAACTTGCGGCAGAGGAGGTGGTTAGAGTTGTTGAAAGATTATGATGTTGATATTCTCTACCATCCTGGGAAAGCTAATGTTGTGGCAGATGCACTTAGCCGCAAGTCCATGGGTAGTTTAGCGGACACGCCTTCCGAGAGGAAAGAAATGGTTCGCGATATTCATCAGTTGGCCAGTCTTGGGGTTCGTTTAGCTGATTCTGGAGATGTTGGGGTTTCTGTTCGAGGTATTGCTGAATCCTCTATTACAGAAGATATTAAGCGACATCAGTATGAGGATCCTATTCTGGCACAGTACAGAGATGCAGCCCCGGCACAGGAGAAGACTCCGTTTGAGATTTCACCTGATGGAGTGTTATTTCACAGAGGCAGATTGTGTGTACCTGACGTTGCAGGGCTGCGACGATAGGTTATGGGCGAGGCACATTATGCTCGCTATTCTATTCACCCAGGGTCGACGAAGATGTACCATGATCTCAGATGTTTATATTGGTGGGATGGTATGAAAAGAGACATAGAAGAGTTCGTCGCTCAGTGTCCAAATTCCCAGCAGGTTAAGATGGAGCACCAGAAGCCCGGTGGGATATTGCAGGAGATGGAGATACCGACGTGGAAGTGGGAGATCATTAATATGGATTTTATCACAGGTTTACCTCGCACTCCACGGAGGTATGATTCCATTTGGGTCATTGTTGATCGGCTGACGAAATAAGCCCATTTTCTTCCTGGGACTACTACCTACTCAGCTGAGGATTATGCCAGGCTTTATATTAAGGAGATTGTGCGACTTCATGGAGTTCCTGTATCTATTATCTCCGACAGAGGTGCCCAGTTCACAGCTAATTTCTGGAGGTCCTTTCAGGAGGGACTGGGGACGCAGGTGAGTCTCGGACAAGCATTCCATCCCGGTCGACGGACAGGCTGAGCGCACTATTCAGACATTGGAATATATGTTACGGGCCTGTGTTATTGACTTCAGAGGTAGCTGGGATGACCATTTTTCGCTTGTTGAGTTCGCTTATAATAACAGCTACCACTCCAGTATTCAGATGGCACCGTACGAGGCATTGTATGGCAGAAAGTGTAGATCACCGATCGGTTGGTTTGATGTTGGGGAGGCTGAGTTGATTGGCCCAGATGTGGTCCAGCAGGCCGTGGATAAGGTGAAACTTATTCGAGAGAGATTGTTAGCAGCTCAGAGTCGACAGAAATCATATGCAGATAATCGTCGTCGACATTTAGAGTTTCAGATTGGTGATTGGGTATTCCTTAAAGTGTCATCTATGAAAGGTGTTATGAGATTCGGCAAGAAAGGAAAGCTCAGTCCCAGATATATTGGGCCTTATCAGATTGTTCGCAAAATAGGCAAGGTTGCCTATGAGTTAGATCTGCCAGCTGATTTGGGAGCGGTTCACCCGGTATTTCATGTTTTTATGCTTCGTAAGTGTATTGGTGACCCTTCCAGAGTATTTCTAGTAGATGATATTCAGGTCACAGAGGAGCTATCTTATGAGGAGCAGCCTATAGCCATATTGGATCATCAGATAAGAAAGTTGCGGAATAAAGACATGGCTTCTGTTAAAGTCTTTGTGGCGGAATAATAACCGAGAGGAAATGACCTGGGAAGCTGAGGAGCAGGTGAAGAAGAAGTATCCTCATTTGTTTTCAGAGCCTACAGGTAATTCAATTCTTCGCTTGACTTTGTGGGTTGATAAATGAATTGTTCATCAGTGAATGTATTGCTGTGATAGTTGAAAAGGAAACTCCCCCAAATTGTTTGTATGACCCGTAAGGTTAGTTTAACATTCGAGGATGAATGTTCTAAAGGGGGGGAGGATGTTAGAACCCGTATTTTTGTACATTGGAACAATCCGGATTAATTATGACAAGTTAAGGACAAAACTATTCCGGGATATAAAGTCGGGATTTTTGACCTTTGAATTTTTTTTTAAGACATAAGTTGTTCATGAATTTGTTGGTATGGAATAATTAGGAGAATTTGGGACCAAAAGTGATAAAATTGGAAGTTGAAAAAGTCATCCAATTCCATGGTTGGCCGTGTGAGTGGGGTGAGGCCCCCACACAATTTTGTGTCAACTTTTAATTGGGACAACACATTAATGTGGGCCAAGGGTCAATTGTGCACTTCTTATATTAGTTAAAAGATGACCACAAGTCTTCATTTGCATTTCAACACTTAGAAAAAAAAAGAGAAGTGAAGCTCTCCACAAAAGGAGGCTCTCGGCCAGCCCAAGGAAAAATCAACCCCATTTCAAGCCATCCTAAAATTTTTCCCTTGATGCAAACCTACTATATTGAGGTCCCTAAGTAGCGTGGAAGTGTCGTTGGAGCGATCAACCCATTATTTTCCATCTTTGGAAACCCTAAGCTATTGGGAAATTGAAGAGAAAAGGTAAGATTTGATTATGTTTTGTATGTTATAAAGGTTGTATGCTTGTGTAGTATCTTATAATGGAGAAAAATCATGAAATATGGAATGTTGGAAGTGAGTTGTGTTTGTGGTGTTTGAGCCGTGCAAATGGGTGTTTGTTAGGTTGTGTTGAAATTATGAATTAATGCTTAGTTAGTTTATTATGATCATTGTAAGGTGAAGAACGATTGAGAATCATCCATATATGTATATGTGTAGTGTTGGTCGAAATGGGTCACATTATATGACAATGAACGAATGAATATCGCTTAATGTTTTAGTCGTCGTCGTTGTGAATTCTATGTTAGAAATGAATGTTTATTAACTCGAATTGATGTTGTGATTGTTGCGGACTGATTTGGAGGCTATTGTGTATCTAATGTGATTTGTATGTTGGTGAAAATAGCATTGTTAGAATGTGAATTGTGGATACAATCATGATTTGAAAATGAGGAATAAGTTGAAGTGAGGTTCTCGGTTTGGGGGCTGTTTTCGAAGATTTGAATTGGAGAAAAACTTGGGTTGTTGGAAATGTTGTATGAATTGCTTAGAATGTCTTTAAATATTGTTGGTATGGGTTCGGGTTAGTATGTGAAGGTATAAGCGTCAATGTTGGCTTGAAGGTAAGCCGTTGAATTGAATTTATGAAAGATTGTTGAATGATGGAAAAGAGAGCTAGTAATGTTGTATTACCTTTCGGATTGATTATTAATGTTGTTAGGTTGGTTGTTGTTGTTGTTGTTGATTGATATGGCCGAGTTAAATTCTCGGGGTAGCCTATTTTTGGGGAAATCTTTTGCCCAAATTTACGTAGAATTAAGGGCGAAATTGGAATTTAATGCCCAAAAAGTCTTTAGCTAATGTTTGGCATTTTATGGCTTGTTTATAGATCGTGGGCAGCCCGAATCATGGGTTGGATTTAGCTTGAGTTTGGATCATATTGGAGAGCGTTTGAGGCATGTAAAGTAACCTTCCTTCTTCGGCATGCCTTAGTTAAAATAGGCAATGATATAAGCCTCGAGGAAACTCTATTCTCGCAATCCGAGCATGTCTATGATTCGCTTTTGTTCCTTGGTATTCTTGTGTCGATATGACAAAACATTGATCCCTTTGTCCTTGGAATTTATAAGTTGCAAAGATTGCACAAAAGCTGATTTTTTTTTTGTTATTCTTAAGCGATTCAAAAATTACAAACGCTCATAACTTTCACAGAAAAGCTCGGATTGCTTTGAGATTTTCGTAGGAGATTGTATGATCTAGAATGAGTATGTTTTTCCATAAGCGGGCCCAGCTCGGGTCTATACTCGTCCGTGGGTCCCGCGACCCCCTTTTATGTAATTTCGATAACTTTTGAAAGAAAAATGTTGTAATTGTTATTCCGATTTCAAATATGACTATTTTACTTATCTTTTGGATTATGACAATGATTTTATGCATATGATTCCTCACTAATCCGTTCGTGCATTCTGTTATTGTTATGTCCCGTATCTTTACGTTGGGACATTATAAAGCTAAGTGCGACAAGTTAAAGACAAAGCTGTTTTAGGGTTCCCGGGAAGGGTTTTCACCTCCCGATTTCGTTCCGATGCACAATTGCCTATGGATTTCGTTTGGTATAAGAACATTATTGAAGAATAAGGATTAATTGACCAAGATTAGATGACTAAGTGATTAAGAGCCTAATTGTATCATTAGTAGGCTTAAGTGGCCGTGTGGGTCCCACTTGTGATTTGGCCAACTTTTATTGGCTAACCACTTGAGTGGGACACATGTCCACATTATGGACTGCCTATATAAGGGATATATCTGATTCACAATTCAATTGAAAGCTCATTTCATCAATACAAAGTAGAGAAATTAAGAGATAGAGAGAGATAGTCTCGGCCATGGGGCCGAGAATGACTGCTTCATTTTGATCAAAAAATTAAATTTCCAAGCAAATTAAATCCTCCTCAAGTGTATAAGGACGTGTGGTAGATGTTGGGAAGAGACTAGGAGGTGTAGCATTCAAGAGAGTTGAAGATTTAGACCAAGGTGAAGAACAAGATTGAAAGGTAAGAATGGTTATTGTTTTTGTGTTGTATGATGATATAAATGTGTAATTCATGCATGTTGTTGTTGGATTGTTGTTGTGGTTGAACTTGAGTGGCAGCCGTGAGCTTGGTGAAGCAATGGTTGGTTCCATTTTTGCTTGTATTGTTGAATAATAAATGTATACCACCATATGTGATTGAACTAAGATTTGTAGAAATTGGTTTATGATGTGCATGTTAGAATTGGGCTGTTTTCTTAAAGTTTACACGAGCCATGTGTGGTAGATTTGAATGGAATTATGTTTGGTCTTCTTGTACAATGTATTGGGATTGGATTGAAGGTGTTGTAGTATG
>NW_026719255.1:0-12009 GCF_029784015.1 Lycium ferocissimum | reverse complement strand
AACCTTTCCGGAGTATGCCGTGTCGTGGGCGCCGGCGGTGTCGGAGTGGTGACCACATTCCTGCGCGTTATGCATGATTTTGATTTGCATTATGTACATATGCTTTCAGTACAGATTTTGTTATATTAATCCGATATTTTCTCTCTGTATCTTTATTTTGTCTGTGGTTCGGATTTCGTACTCTAGGCTTTACATACTCGGTACTTCTTTCTTACCGACCCGCTTGTCTGGGGTCGTTGCTCATGCCCGTGAGTACGGACAAGCGTTGGTGATCCTCCGCTGTAGGCCTCACTTTCTGCTGTCTTGGATTGCTCCCTTTGATCCGGAGCTTATATTTTGGTATATATCTTTGTCATGTATATTTTGATGTACATTTGGACTATTTGGGTACGGCGGGGCCCTGTCCCGTCATATGATTCTCGTCCGTCCGTCTAGAGGTCCGTGGACATATTTTGTGGGTTGTGCCTACTTCCGTATGATTGTGTTTGTATCCGGTGTGTTGGGCGGTCCCACGCGCGGCGGCCGGTCCGCTTTATGTATATGATATTTTGTTGGCCCTCGTGTGGCCTTTGTTGGTATTTACTTGCGTGGGGTTATTTTGGTTAGTCCATAAAACAAAGGAAACTCTGCTGAAATTTTTCTGGAAATTATCTAAATTTGAAATATAGCCTTATCGGCTTCTGTTATATATTTGATCGCGTTCGCTATGTTTTGAGATAGTGGTTGATAGATATGTTTGGGTGCCCAGATCGGGCACTAGTCACGGCCTACGGGGTTGGGTCGTGACAAGATCGAGGCTCGCTTTCAAGCCTGTTACATTCAGAACATGCCAAAGAATAAAGGGCAAGACTTTACATACCTTGGTTTCGCCTTACGCTCGTCCAATTTCAATTCCCGTTTCGTCAAAAATCTACAAATGGTCATTGTTACCAATTAGCAATTTCAAACCTTTAGAACTTGAATCTTAACTCATACTTTTCTACAATAATTTGGGCAGCATCCCCCCTATACATATAGCATCCCCGAGATTCAAACTCGGCCAAAACAATCAACAACAACCCAACAACAACACAACAACAACAATTATCGATTAGAATCGCTTACTAACACAATTAGCCTTCTTTCTCCATAAAGCAACAACTTCCAAACTCACTTCACATTTTCAACTAATATCAATGTTTTCATACTCATTTACTCATTCAAGACCATTCACATACAATTCGGGAGCATTTCGCATTATTTCACAAATTATACAAAAATTCCACCGACCATAATTCGTTCAAAACTTCCAACTTCCAACATAAACTTTCATGACATATTTTGACCTTTCAATTCCATTAACAACTATCATAATTTGCATCTCACCACTTCCATTTCATATTTACATAAACTACAATAAAGTTGCATGTTTTCCTACAACACCTTACAATATTTTTCCATGACAACAAAACCATTAACCTTCCATTTACTTCCTAAGGCCATAACAACACAATTAACACATCAAACAAAATTAATTCATTTCATTTCAATGTTCCATACCCACGGCCAACATCCATATTCCCAACTTCCATCAAATTCATTCAACTTTCATTTCCAACATGAATTCCATCATAACCACAACTAAAACACAACACCAAATTCAACTAATCATAACCATGCACATACACACACACACGGCCATATATACACACACACACACACACGGCTCACACACCACAACTCACAATTCCATGCTTTCCATGCAATTCCACTTATTCTAACATTCATAAATCTTCCATAACATAAAAGAAAACATGAGATTCTTACCTTCTTCCAATGAATTCTCCTTGCCAAAAGAATCACTTCCTTGCCTTCAAAATTATACCATGTTGGAGAGGAGCTTGAGCTTAGTAGTAATTCCAAAAGAGATGGATTTTTGAACCAAGAATAAGCTCCAAGAATTTTTTTCCTTTTCTCTTCTCCTCTCTTTTTCTCTATGGCCGATTGCCTCTCTTCTCTTTTTCTTGATTTTGTTTTGATTTTTCTTGAAACTTCTACATACTAGCTCCCCTTTATAATTAATTAAGCACATGGAAAATTTTATTAAAATCATGGGTTGGGCCTAGCCATGTTGGCCGGCCACCCCTCTCTCTTGGGCCTCATCTTCTTTTAATTTTTGTTAAGCCCAATTCCTTAAGAATCATATTTTGCAATTCCCGAAATAAATTTCCAAAATTCCAATTTTGCCCTTAGGCCTTCTCCAGTGTTTCCACATTCAACTTCCATAACCAACGTACACATACTAAGAAAAATTCAAACATGGCCTCCTTTCTCATAAATCACAATTATTTCGAAATTTCCGATTATGCAAAAAGGCGGGATATAACATTTATAATTGTAGGGACTAGAAGTGACAAAAATAAATCTTAAGGGGGCCATGTGGCCGGCCACCATGGAGTGGGCCAAGGGCCACATGGTTGGTTAATATAGGGAAATAAAAGATGACTAAGTCATCATTTTTATCATCTTTAGCACCTAGAAATTTCAAGAAAAATGGAGGAGAAAAAGAAGAGGCCATATTCGGCCAAGAGGGAGAAAAACCAAGGTCTAAAAATCTTCACCAAAAAAATTATTTCTTCTAGTTTTTCTACTAATTGGAAGGTGCTAAACAACATGGAGTAATTGTTAGAGCAAGAAAATCGTTCGTTGTGATTATGAGCAAGTTCATCCGAATAGAGAAGTTGAAGAGAAAAGGTGAGGTTTAACTTTCTTTACATGTTTTATAGTTGCTTATGCATGTTGTGATATGTAGAAGTGAATGAAACGCATGAAATTATGTGTGTGAGGGTTGAGCCGTGGGTGTTGGATTGTAGCCGTGAGGTGTGAGTTGTGTAGGAGTGGTGTATTAATTGTATTTAGCATGTTTGAGTGTTGTTGTAGTGTGTAAAAATGGATGAAAATCATGGAAGTTGTGCATGTGGTGTGTGGCCGAAAATGGGCTGATTTGCCATAGGTATGTTGGACTAATTTTCGTGTAGTATTTTAGTCGTTGTTGTTGTGGATTTTATGTGGTAAAATGAAGGTTAATGATCCAAGTTGAAGTTATAAACCATGTGGGCTGATTTGGAAAATAATATGACCTTAATATAATTTCTTGCATTTATGAGAATAATGTTGCTAATGTGCGGATTGTTGTTGTAGTTCATGAGTTTGGAAGAAAGAAATGTGTTAGTGTCGTTTATGTTGAGTGGGGGAGGTTTCGGGTAGGATGGTGGTGTAGTTGGATTGCTTGAAATATGGTGTGAATTGTTTAAAGTGTTCTTGAATATTGTTGGAATGATTTCGGATTAGTAATTGAACGTATGAATGTTGATGTTGGTTTGAATGTAAGTAGTTGAATCGAATATAATGGGATGTTATGGAATTGTGTAGAAAAGAGTTATTGACGTTAGAATGCACTTTGAATTAATTGTTAATGTTGTTAGTGTGATTGTTGGGATTGTTGTTGAAGATTTAGCCGAGTTGAATTCTCGGGGATGTTGAATTTACAGGGGAAATGCTGCCCAAATTTCTGTAAATGGAGTGCTAGTTTAGAATTGGATTTCTAAGAGCTTACGACTAATGTTTGGCGTCTAATGATGTTATTGTAGATTTTGGAGAATCCAAAACGTAAGTTTGGATTAATTTAGGAAGCGGACGAGGTATGTAAAGCCTAACTTTTCTTTCTTTTGGCATGTCCTAGTATAAGTACGAGTCTCGGGGGAACTTCATTCCTAAGATCCGAGCACGTATATGATTCTTATTTACTTCTAAATGTTAACGTCCTTAATATGGTCAACTTATGGTTCTTAAGTCCGTTGTACAATTGGATTTCAATTTTGCATAAAGAATGTTGTTTTTAAAGGATTCTATAACTACGAACAATCGTAACTTTCATAGACGAGCTCGGATCGCTTCGAAACGTTCGTGGGAGATCCTATAATGAATAAGGTCTCCAACTTTCATAGATGGACTCGGATTGGTTCGATACTCGTCCGTGGGCCCCGAGACTTTCCCTTGTGTAGTACAAGCGACTTTTGGAAGAATTTGGTGTGATTAGTGTCTTAACCCTCGAGCGTTGGTTACTTACTTCCCTATCGGGTTTGTAATAACGATTATGCCCATAATTTCCATAAGCTATTTCCTATGGTTGATACGTGTCTACGAGTCCTAAAGTTCGATTTGATATGTTCTCGAACGACGTTCGAAAGAAACTTGATTTGACTATCATCTTGGTTCTTAAATGATGACTCATTTTGGATATTTTATTGAGTCTTTGAAAGTGTTTTAAACTGCATATAGTTGCTCACGACTCTGCTCGTGCATATGGTTGTTACATCCTTTACCGAGTCCCGGGCCGGTTATGTATCGTGCGCCCTTTGTTATATTCCGGTGTGATGCTGTGTTACGGTTCACCGAGCTCCTCACTAGAGGGCCGGGATCCGTTTATATTCGGTGTTATGCTGTGCTATTATGATGTGTTATGATGTGTGACGGGGATACGGAGATATGAAACCTTCTGGTGTGATGCTGTGTTGTGGCGCCAACGACGGGCGGGTGACCACAGTTCTAAGAGCCCTATGCATGATTTGTATTTTGATAAGTAAGCATTTTGATATTTTGAATATTGCATTACTTTCTGTACTTCTGGTTTGACTATGATCCTGTTTACTATATTTCATGCTTTGCATACTCGAGACATATTCCGTACCGACCCCCCTTTCTTCGGGGTCGCGTTTCATGCCGCGCGGTACGTACTCATTTGGATAATCCACCGACTTAGATTCCCGTTCAACCCACATTTTTGATTTGGCGCGCTCCTATGTTCGGAGCCTATACTACGATCCGTCATTCGTTATGACTCTTAGAGGTCTCGTAGGCATATGTGTGTGGATTATGGGTATTCAATCGTTCGCCGCATCTATGTGATTTGTGATTTAGACGTCCCCCTATACTATGATAGCCTTATCGGCTTATATGTGATATTATCAGCTGGATTGCGTTAGCGACATGTATATTTGTACATTTGTGACAGCTTCGGGGTGACGTTCCACTTTTCTGTATATATATGTTATTTGTGTACTGTGTAAGCTATTCGTATGCTACTTCTGATTAACGGGTGTGTACGGGTGCCCAACTCGGGCACTAGTCGCGGCTACGGGGGTTGGGTCGTGACAAAAGTGGTATCAGAGCGGTTCGTCCTCGGATTGTCTACGGGCCGTGTCCGCAGTCTTGTTTATGGTGTGAAGCCGGCCACACTCATAAACAGAAGGCTGCGGGGCATTTAGGAATCAGTGACCCTTTTTCTGTCTTAGATCGTACGATAGAGCCAAGTCATAGGAAATGAGATTTTCGGTACCAACCTTTAATATCGGTAAAGGGACGACATCGACAGAAGGAAGCGATTGACGACATTGGAAGATACAAAGCACGCAGGTAAGCAAAGGTACGGAAGACATATGTCGGCTAAGGCATTAACGTATGATTGAGATGTAAAGTCCAAAAATTTGCAGAAAGAAAAAGTAAACAGGGAAGTGTAACAGGTGCGGTTCGAATTGGACATATGAGGTAAGTCCCTCGTTTTCATACTGTTATTAATACTGGGAGCCCTGTGTGGCTGTGATATGATATGATATGTATATATATACGTGTTGGCCCTGTGAGGCATTGTTGGTATTTCCTGTGTACAGGTTTTGAGATAGTAAGAAATACAGGGGAAACTCTGCCGAAATTTTTCCAGGAAATAAAACAAGAATGAGGTATGGGTTATAATATGCCTCGAAGGGTCGTGTTAATAGTAAGGATAGAATTCGACTGAGTTGCAAGTATGGCTAATCTTGAAAAATAAGTTAACTACTGAATTGACGGTAACGGTAATTAGGAGGTCGATACCGACATGGTAAAAAGAATTTGGAAGGGACTTGTGATCTTACAAGATGAATTAGAAGAGGTTGGAAAATCTTGATAGAGTGTTATGTTAAGGTACCAACTGAATTGATAAGTATGGATAAATTATGACGAGTTTATAGCTAGAAGAAATAATAGCATGATTAAGACAAGAGTACAGGGAAAGAATGGTGACGGATATAAATGTGCTTTGACAAGACAAGCTTAGGGATATTAAGGATAAGATTGACCGGAAAGGGCAAAAAGTTAAGAAGTGTGACACTATAAGGTTGGTTACGAACAGGACATTATGTGAATAAAAATAAGGATTGTTATGAAAATGAGTAGAGCCCAGCGAGGAAGCAACCAAAGGATATGACATGATCCGTGCAACTAAAGTATGAGGGTGAACTAGTGATAAAGAAAAAAAAAAGGGGGATTTATGAAGTTCTTTTATAGGGAAAGTATAGAATAGAAACTACGAGATAACGGAAACGATAAGCGAGCACAAGAAGGAGGGATTAATTGGAAAGAAGGAGATAAAAAGGAAACACGGGTAAGCTGACAGCGCAGTAATAGGTGATGACATGTGTAGCCCTGAATATGAGTGATATCAGTGACAGAACTGTAAAAGGCCAAACCATAGAAAGATGAATAACGAGGTAGAATGAGTACTAGGAAATGATCGGTATGAGAAAAACAAACAGGAATGAACAGAATAGGATTTGGAAAGGAGAAAGGGATTATGTAGGAGTAGTGCTTTCTGAAAATGTGGCGGTATTATAAAGCTCCTCGTGCGCAGAACAAGAAAAAGGTAAACATAGACTGGAAAAATGTGGTAAGGGGATACTAAAGGAAGCACCCAAGGTAGATGCAATTAAAGGAGTAGGAATATGGAACGAAAAGGGAATACATAGTTATGAAGCTAAAGGCGCAGTACGACGACATGACGATAAGATAAGACCGTTATTGAGACGAACTTGGTGTGTTTTGAGTAAGCTAGAACCCTGTGCTGGGTACACAGTAAGGATAAAAAAGGCAGAAAACATAAAGGAGTACTGCGTGTACACGACTTCACCTTGAAAATAATGGAATTCTTAAGTGACAAAGACGACAGGCTTAATGAACAGATGGTCCGACCTAACTTCATTAAAGAAGTAAAGGATATCGGTGGAGATAAATACACTATTTCCAAGAGAACTGGGGACACTTACCGTTGAAACATAAGTGCCGTCTAATGGAAAATTTGGAATGATTACGAGGATTCAATGATTATTGGTTGAAGTAAGAGACCCTTTCTAATTCGGCGAAGGCACGTTATGAGAACGTTGTGAAACATCAAGACATCAACTTACCCATTATATCTTTTGAAGGTCACGCGGCGAAGTCGTCGCGATCATACTAGTGTTAGAGCATCGAATTTCATCGAGTCCCAAAGTTAAGCGTCTTTAGAGTGGAGCAATTTTAGGATGGGTGACCCCGGGGAAAGTTTTTTGAAAGTTTTACAAATTCAGACGTAAGGAGCAAATGAGAAGCTAGGGTAATCTAAGAAAAAATTAGAGTCTGCAGAGCGGACAGAAACCTTAAGAGATCACGTATCTGCAGAGCGGACAAAAACCTTAAGAGATTACGTAGGACGAGGCAGATTGAATTAGTAAAAAGGAAGGAAGGTGCATCATAACTGTCACGACCCAACCCCGTAGGCCGTGACTCGTGCCCGAATTGGACACTCATACGTACCCTTACCCCACACAAGCATAATAGCAAAATAAACATGTAAAATAATTATAGGTATTATCAGATGGCGCACAGAAGCGAATATGACGCACGAAGGCCGATCAGGCCGTCACAAAACATACATACAATCCCCAACGTACACAACCTCACAGAGTCATATACAGAACCCACTATACATGTCTCTGAGACCTCTACTGCTGCCGAAAACATAAACATGTGACGGGACGGGGGCCCGTCGTACCCCCGAAATCCGAATGTACATACATATCGAAAAGGGTGTACCAAAATGTAAGCTCCGAACAAAGGAGCAATCGTGATAGCCGATAGATGTCCTAAGCGGGCGGATTCGCAAAACCGCGAGTCTGCGTACTGTGGGGCGTGAAACACGCCCCCGAAGAGAGGGGATGACGAACTATGTGACGAATATGTAAAGGTAGACCGTAATAAAACAAAAGTCCAATATCGGTACGGAGTGTACGAAGAAATGAACGAAATACATAAATGATCAAAATGCACATCGAAATCATAAATCATGTATCGAAAACATATGCCAAAGTCGGCCTCGTTGGGGACTCGGCGGTCGAGCCAGTGTGGCCCCCGACGGGGCGCCCACAGCATACCATCATAACATAACGGATGGCCATATCGTAACATAATCATAACAAAGCGTACATGGCACAACATACACCACAACCCGTATGTACGTATAATACACCGCCCCCCCTCACACGAGCACGGCGAACGATGCGAGAGAAAGCGCTTGAGAACATATCACTTGCCCGGGCTCGGTGTGGGAAATATCGAGGCATCCACGAGTGGAGTAGTGAGAAACTAAATGCGATAAAATACCATATAGATTTCCCGAGACTCGATGAAGCATAGCGAATGACAAATCGAGCAATGGAATCGACGGAATCGTATTAAGCGAACATCGGATGTCATAATGAATTACGGAGAGAATAATCTTTCTATGATCGTTTTCATATTCCAAAATAGTTTATGAGACTTAAGGAAATATTTAGAACAATTTTCATTTAGTAGTTAAAATAGTAGTTGAAATGTTTTTAAAAAAACCGCTCAAAACTAATCATAAACATAAAGGGGTAAAATCGAATTTAGCGGGTCCACCTCGGAACAACCGCAGCGATGGGCTTGAATCATGCATATTAGGCGTATGGAATTATCTATATAGGTCCTAGGGACGGTTCATAACCTTCTAGGAGATTTACGAACATTTACATAAACTTTTCAATCAAAACATACTTGGAGGATTCAATTCCTATTGAACGAAAAAGGGCATTTTCAAACGCGGATTCCGAAGAGCGAACACTTTCCAAGACGCAAATCCGATCCTAATACACTTAGATCATGCCAAAGAAAGAGATAGCAGAAAGCTTTACATACCTTTCGCGCCTTTAACGTTCTCCAAAACTCAAATCTCTTTTCGTCCAAAATCTACAAATGGTCAAGTTTACCATAAGTTAACCATAAGGCTTTAGGCACTCATTTTGAACTAATGCTTGTCTAACAAAATTTCGGCAGCACCTCCCCTATAAATGTGACGCCCCGAGAATCTAACTCGGCTCAAATACCAACAACAATCAAACCAACAACATTAATCCACAACTAGAATCACTTATGAACATAAAGAGTCTTCTTTCTACCCAAAGCGATAACTTCCAAACTAATTTCACATTTCCAAACCAATATCAATATTTTCATCATCATTAACCATCGAGATCATTCTAACGTCATTAGGAGGCATTACACATGGTTTCTCGTATTATTCATAAAATATATAAATTTTCCACCGAAACCATAGCTTGTCCAAAACTTCCATTCTTCAACCAACATGTTCATAACACATTATCATTCATCAAATTCATGAATAACAATCATAACTAGCATCTAAACAAAGCATTCCCATAGTTACATCATAACCACACTAAAACACATATTCTCTTATAACGACATATAAGCCATTCTAATGCCAAACTTTAATCGTTAAGTCTCCATTTACTTTATAAGGATCACAACGACGCAACTAACATATCAAACAAAATAGATTCAACATGATTCATCACCATACATTCTCACGGCCACATACCTCTTTTTCCAACTTCATTCCATTTTTGTTGACTTTCATTTCCAATACAAGTTTCACAATAACCACAACTATAATATGACATAAAATTCAACATACCTAGTCTATATGTAATCGGCCACTTACACACACACACTTCCGCTATGCAAACTTCCATATTTCTATGCTTTTAACTTGTCTCTACATACCACAACACAAACCAAAGCTTCATAACATAGAAAAGGAATTGAAACCTTACCTTTTCCTTCAAGCTTCTTCACTAGAACAATTTGTCAACTTGAAGGATTTAATGCTTCTTCTTCCAAACCAACTACACCAAGTTGAAAAGGGTACTTAACTTAGTAGGAAAAGCACAAGATATAAATTTTTGGAACAAGATTTTTGGATGTGAAAATTGGGTAGGTTACGCGAGCTTCTCTAGAGAGAGGTTTCTCAATTTTTTTTTGTTTTGTTCTATGTTTCTTGAATTTTCTTGAAGCCTACAAGTCACTTATATTCATTAGTTGGTCACATGACCAACACATGACCAATTCCTTGGGCTTGGGCCAAGCCTTAACTTGGCCGGCCACCCTTCTCTTTGGGCCAAATTTTTCACTTAATTTCTTAGCCCAATTGACGATGGGTCGTTTTTGAAAGTTCACGGAACTAATTTACAAGATTCCAAATTTGCCCTTAACCTTTCTTAATATTTCCGCGTCCATATTTCCTTAAACCTCACATGTATATTAAGTAGAATCAATTGGAACCTTACTCCTTAACGTTCCGAATTATTTCCAATTTTCCGAATACGCGCAAAATGCGAGGTGTAACAATAACTTTAGAAACAGGGTAAGTCGAATAGTGTTGGAAATATTCTGTGAGTAAAATGTTAGCGATTATGTGCGTATGTATATGGTATCCCATACATGGCTATATTGAATCCTAGCAATCGACGTTGTGACATGTTGGAAGGCATTAATCGGACGAAGTAATGAAGTCCAAGTGAAAGAAAATAAAATGGCACAAATGTTATCAGGCAAGCTGATGCTGTTTTCGCTACGGATTGAGCTTGGAAAGTTCTAACACAATGATATATTTTGGGAAAGGAAGAAAGTGAGTAGAGGGAAGACAAGGTGACCTAAATGTCGGAAAAAGCGAAGGAGTAAGGAATATGAGAGAGTGAAGCCTCCACGAGAAACGACGGGTAAAACGCGGGACTATTTGAATTGGGATTTGAAGGTAGGCGCACGAAAGAAATAACGCGTGGTAGTATGGCACCCAAGAGGAATGTGTGGTACAAAAGGATAGAGACCACGACAAGGTATGAGAAGTAAAGGGCGGAGTGAGTAGGTCGCGCAGCGATTCTAAGAGATTTCCAACTCTCGAAAAATAAGTGTTGAGGACGGTGTATATTTAAAAAAAGAAAAAAATAAATAATTATTGGTGTATTAGGACCTCCCTAATAAAGGGGGGGAGAACATATTGAACATGAAAGAGATTTTGGGCGTTATCATGCTCCAGAAAGGGGAATTTATTAGTTTGGAGCTAGAATTCAAACGATCGCCAATATAAGGGAATTGAAGACACGTATTGTGCTATGAGAGAATCGGAAAGAAGTAAGGATTTTCGTAGCCCTATGCTTTCAGGTTGGAGGGAAAAAGGTTAGAGAAACAGTTGTGACAAAAGTTAAAGGAAAGGTTGTAACGAGAGCCCAAAGATTTAGTTTGAACTCGAATTATGAGTTGCCATAAGTGTAGCTGTACTGTAAAGGATAGCGACACTAGCGACAAAGTTATGTTGGGTGAGCATTCGGAATGTAAACGGTAAAGGGTGACAAAGACATAAGGACTGATGACGCTGGTTGTGGAACCGCAAGGAGTCGGTACAGGAGCATATTCAAGACCACTTATCCAGTTAAAGGATATGCGCGATTATATGGAGAAACTTTATAAAGCTCCCACATCTATGATCTCAGACGGAGGAGCTCAATTACGGCTAACTACCTCTCGAGGTCACTCCGGCGCAGGATGAGGTCACGAGATGAATCTCGACGCAAAGTATGCCACTCTCGGACTAACGGATAAATCAAGCGTGCTATTCGGACGTCAAAGAACATCTTTGCGGGTTCGTGTTGTTGATTTTCGAGGGTGAGATGATTATTTGCCACTTGTGAGCTCGAATATAATAATACCTACCATTTCGACATCCGGAGGAGCCGTATAAGGCGAGTAGCCAAGCGTGGGAGTGCGGGTCGCGATTGGCTGGTTCGATGTTGGCGAAATTAA
>NW_026719254.1:0-12414 GCF_029784015.1 Lycium ferocissimum | reverse complement strand
ATTTTTTTCATGCATGTATATTTTTTTGGGGGCCGACGGGGCCCCGTCCGTCATATGATTTCGTTATTAATTGTTTAGGTTCTGTGGATATGTACGTGGGTTATGGCTATGTACGTACGATACGTATGTGTGATATGTTACGGGTGGCTCACATACATAGCGCACCCCCGTCGCTCGCCTATATATGTGTATATGGATATGTTGGCCCCGTGTGGCCTTTGTTGGTCTTTCTTGCGGGGATTAATTTTTGGCTAGTAAGAAAAACGGAAGGAAACTGCCCAAATTTTTCAACACTTGAGTTACTATTTTTGGTTTTTGGTGCGTGCCGGTGCCGGTTCGGGCGCTAACTGTCACGACTCGGGGGTACAGTCGTGGACAAATAAGACATGGCCATGGTTGAATAAAGATCTATCCCGATACCGACCGTAAGATAAGAGAAGAGAAGCCAAGTTAAAGCATAAAGACTAGTGAAACGACGCTAAGGTATTTCTCGGACACATTTGGGAACTTTCGCATATTCTTGTAAAGATTGCAACCTAATGAGTGACGGGAAAGTTAAGAAAAATCTTAATAAAGCGGGCGATAAGAGAGTTTGAATTAAGGACAAAGAAATATAATATGCCTAGTATTACAAGTTAGATTATTTTAACTATAGAACGGCTTAAGCAAGACGATCGGACTATGTTTGGTTACTAAAAGATGATGAACTTATATGTCAAATCGTCGAATTATACCAATTAATGATAGACGGAGTACGGAAGCGGCTATGTAAGTTATTATATGAGGGAAACTCCGCTACTCGGTAGTCAACTATAAGGATTGAGATTAAAAGCCGCAGGTAGAATACCGAGCTAAAGTCATCTAAGAAGTCGAGAATAATACACGAGGACGAAGATTCCCAAAATATAGACTTCATTACGGACTTACTTTGTACTCCACGAAAGTATGACTCTATTAGAGTTATGGTGAATAGGCGACAAAATCGGCCCACCTTCTCCCGCCGACTACCTTTTCAACTAAGGACTATGCGAGGTTATATATCGGGGGACGGCCGAGACTTCATGAGGTTCCCATATATATTATATCGGACGAGAGGAGCTCAATTTATAGCTAACTTCCGGAGATCATTCCGGAAGAGATTGGGACACATGCGTCTTAGCACAACATTTTACCCTCAGATTGACGGATAAGCTGAGCGTACTATTCAGACGCTAGAAGATATGTTGCGAATCTGTATTATTACTTTCAGAGGTAGCTGGGATGATCATTTTCCACTTATCGAGTTTGCTTATAATAATAGCTACCATTCTAGTATCCAGATGACACCGTATGAGGCCTTGTATGGCAGGAAGTGCAGGTCACCTATTGTTTGGTCCGATGTTGGTGAAACTAAGTTAATTAGCCCGTATACGATTCGGCAAGCTATCGATAAGGTAAAGCTTATTCGGGAAAGGTTATTAGTAGTCCAAAGTCGAAGTCATATGCAAATAAATGACGTCGACACTTAGAGTTTCGGATTGGTGATTGAGTGTTCTTGAACGTGTCACCCATGAGGGGCGTAACGAGATTCGGTAAGAAAGGAAAGCTTAGCCCGACGTATATTGGGCCTTATTAGATTATTCGTAAGGCGAGCAAGGTTTCCTATGAGTTGGACCTACCATCGATTTAGAAGCAACATCCGGTCTTTCCCGTGTCGATGCTTCACAAACGTATTGGTGACTCTTTTAGAGTAATCCCCACGCATGATGCCCGTGTAACAGAGGAAATTATCTTATGAGAAGGACCCTATAGCTATGCCTTAATCGCAGTGAGAATGTTGCATACTAAAGACGTGGCTTTCATTAAAGCGTATTGCGGCAAATTAATAACGGGAAGAGATGACCTGGGAGATGAAGAAGGGATGAAGAATCAGTGTCGTTACTTGTTCCCTATGCCTACAGGTGAGCAAAAATTCCTCATTTGATTATATTGATTGGGGGACGAGACTATATGTTATCGCAATAAAAGAGACTCCCACGGAATCTTTGTAAGACCTTATGAGGCTAGTTTAACATTCGAGGACGAATGTTCTAAAGGGGGAAGGATGTTAGACCCCGTATTTTTATACCACGGATTATTCGTAAGTAAATCAACATAAATCCAATGACAAGATTATTGTTGGATATGACAAGGATTTTAATCCCTGATTTTAGTAAGTGCACGACTTGCTTGCAATTTTATTTGGTATGGAAATATTAATGGAAATTTGGGATTAATTTACCATGATTAGATTATTAAGTCATTAGTGGGATCAAGTGGGCCCACAACAAATGGCCGAATTTGATTGGTGGTTGAATAAAAAGTTGACACATGTCCACTTTGTAAAGATGATATATAAGCATAAGTGGATGACTAAGTCATCACTTATACCACAAATTAATCTTGCAAGTTAGGTCTTAGTGAGAGAAGCTCTCAACTTAAAGAGAGAGAAGTTCGGCCACTCACTCACGGGCGGCGCCACTTGTTCACGAGGCACCGTTCACGGCGCCCTTTGTTCACGGCCAACCCATTTTGCCCCCTTCTACACAATTAATTGAGAGATTTGAAGATCAAGAGGAGGAAAAATATGGAGGTCATGGCTTTCTTGAAGACATTACATGGTGAAAATTAGAGCTTGTCTCTAAGGTAAGATTTAATTCTTTTCTACATGTTTTGGAGGTAGTTTAGACTTGTATAGCTTGGTAGATGTGTGTTAAATACAAAAGGGTTATGTATGTTGATGTTGAATTATAAATTGAGCCGTGTAAGGGGGGTGTTTCGAGTAAGAATGATGAATTGATTTTAGTAGCATTATGGAGGAATTAAATGGTTAAATTTAAAGTTGTGTTGTTTTATGGACATGTTGTTATCCTTGTTGAATTGAAAGGATTGAGGTTATGATTATGTTCATATGATTATTGTTGTTGTTATCATGGATTATGTGATGAGAATGAAGGAATTTAATGGTTAGAGTTGGAGTTAAATTTGTTGTGGGTTGTTGTAGGGATTATAATGATAATAATGTGATTTACTTGCATATGGATAGATGATGTAGTTGTGGTGTAGCTGCTGTAGTATTTCATTAAATTTTACGAAAAGATTGCATGGAATAAGGTATAAGAAGTGTATATGGGCTGCTTGGTGTATTGTAAGTGTTCGTTAGAATTTCGGGCATCGCTATGTTATAGTTGGGGGCTGTTTTGATATGTTGTTGTTCTTGTTGAAATAAAAGAATTGAAGATATGGTTGTGTCCATATGTTATTGTTGGTATTTACGTGTCAACAGAGAACAATTGAAAATTCGGATAGGCGAATATATAAGGGAAATGCTGTCGAAATTTCTGTAGACAAGTGCTAGTTGGGATTTAAAATTCTAAGTACTAGTAGCTAATTTATGGGTAATTGATAATATTATTGTAGATATTGGAGGGACCGAGACTTGATTCGGAAATTGATTAGCGAGCGATCGAGGTATGTAAAGCCTATCGTTCCTTCTTTTTGACATGATCCGTTTTGGGAGAAACAAAATGTATATGTATGCTTATAAAAAAAAAAAAGGATCCTATTCTTGGAGCCACTAGGATGGCTAACATCTTTTGTCACACCCCGACTTTACTAGGGTGTGATGGGCACCCGGCCCTTATTTAGGACCGAGCGAACCCTCAGACTCTTGCTGCACATAAAATCACGTCAAACTTTTTAAATCAAATAAGATAAAATACATAGCAAAATTTTTCATAAATATTCTTTCTCGTAGCCTTCAACTCGAACAAATTTATAATCATACGAATTCAATATATAACACGAGACCAACATATCGGTACGACGGAGCCGCTTACGCATCGACAACCAATACCCACGACGCTCTCTCGCAAAGTCTCTAACATCCATACGAAAGCATATCATACAAACTCTAACTCGGCAACACTCCGGGAGCAAATGAAGCTGCCAATCCGGATGGTACATCTTCTATAACGGTCGCTAATCATGCGGAGTACTGCGCGGCATGAAACGTAGCTCCCGAAGACGGGGGGTCGGTACGGAATATGTGCGAGTATGTAAGGCATGCAACACAAAGTAACGAGCTATAACCGAGCCAGTGACGGAGACTATCGGTACATACACTACTCAGAATACCAGACGCTTACCTTTCAGACACAGTCCATACACACCTGTCCCATACGCCAGGAACGGTACAGAAAGTAAGTAGGTCAACCAGAGTACCAAAATGCTTATTTTACAATTACGGACCGCATGTCCGAAGAGGTGCAGAAAATACAGAGTGCACCGGAGATGTCACACATCAGACGGAGTACAGAACGTACAGAATGCTCAGACGAGGTCATATATCGGACGTAGACGTACAGAGCTACATCGAACATACCCGTAATCAGAGTCAGACGTACGGGCGTGTCGGACGATGATTCATAATCGAGTCGACGTACGAACCGTGCGGACGGATTCGAATCGAGTCGACGTGTAGTATATCGATGCATCCGTGAACGAGAGCCGACGTACGAGAAATATATCGGAGGCAGTTCGTAATCAAATCGAAAGTATGGAGGCGTAATAGGCGAGCCTTATCAAAATCGAGATACGAAGTCCGACTTACAAAATCGTCATCGAGTGTCCCGAAATATCAAAATGCTTATTTTCGGATCACGGATTATGCATAACGGATCATATATTATCATAAGCATATGCGCGATAACGGATCCGGCCCTCCGGTGAGACGCGGTAACGAACCCGGCCTACAGTACGGGACGCGGTGAACGGACGCATCATATGCCATCCGGCCACCGTCCCCATATCATCGGATCATAACATCATATGCATAAACGAGCCCGGCCGCCTATGAGGGACGCGGTGAACAATGCGGTGGAAGAGCACGATAACGAGAACCTGGCCGGGACGCGGTGAATCGTCGTGGATTACGCACGAAACATAACGAGAACCCGGCCGGGTCGCGATGAAAGATGCATTGAGTCATGCACGAGCGAGTCGTGAGAAACCATATGCACATAAATCCAGACTCGATGAATACGTACACTTACCGACATGCGGAGGCTCAGAAATGAATTTCGGATTCTTCCAAATTAGTATCGGGAAGTCATGAGCGTTTGAAATACAGAAACCTCTTTGAACTTTTTAAGCTATCCGAGATCATACATGAAGAACGTAAGACTTACAGAGACACCCGTATCAGAATACTCAGGTCAACAGACTCATACCCAAATACTCATAGCAGAATACTTATATCAGACACTCATACCAGAATACTCATATCGGAGTTTTCATATCGGATTGCTTATACCGGAATACTTAGATTAGAATACTTATGTCAGAACATACATATATCAGAATGCTTATATCAAAATATTCAAATCGGATCATTCGTACCGAAGCGTTTATATCAGAATAGTCCAATCGGGATACTTATATACGAGTTACCGTATTCTTATATCAAATTCGGAACGATAGTCAAAGGTTTCCTTAATTATCTTACGGAAATAAGGCAAATAAAACAATACAATTAAATCTCGGGGACTGTGGGCCCACCTCGGGTCAAGTCGGGTAACGAACATAAAAACGTGGTCATTATGTGCCATTGGATCATCCTCGAAGATTTAAAGGCATTCCGCTTTCATTTTCAAAAGGTACGGACGTTTGAACATTTCTTTACAATAAAGCGTAAGTTATTTAGTTCAATTCTCTCTTTGAATGAAAAAGGGATAAATATAAGCTCGGATTTCTAAGAGTAGATTCATCCCCGAGGCTCAAATCATAGCCTATCACATCTAGGACATGCCAAGGGAAAGAAAGGGTAAGCCTTACATACCTTTTCCGCTTCTTAAGCTTCTCCAAATTCGAATCCCGTTTTCTCCAAAATCTACAAATGGTCATGTTTACCAATTGTGAGTTGTAGCTTCCAAGAGTTCAACTCAAATTCATGTTTGTCTACCGAAATTTCGGCAGCATTTTCCCTATACACATAGCGTCCCCGAGACTTAGCTCGGCCCAATATATCAACAACAACAACCCAACAACACAAACAATCATTATGAAACACAATATAGCATAACTAGTCTTCTTTCCAACATAGTGCAATAACTTTCATTCTAACTTCATATTTCCAACTCAATACCAACATTCTCATATTCATTTACTAATCAAGATCATTCCAATACAATTTGGAAATATTTCATATCATTTCTACGAAATATTCACAAAATATACAAAGTATACAAATTTTTCACCAAAACCATAATCCATCCAAAACTTCTAATCTTCAACATACATATTCATAACATATTTCCATCTTCCGACTTCATCAACAACAACAACAATTTGCATCTTACAATTCCATTCCCACAATTACATAAATTATAATAAAATCACAAAATTTCCTAGAACAACTTAACAACCAAATTTTCATACTAACTTGAACTAGTATCCTTCCATTTACATTACAAGGCCACAACAACACAATTAACATAACAAATAAAATTTGATCATCCTTCTCCATCAACACCATGCCATACGGCCACACACACTCACACACACTCACACGGCTACACCCAAATTTCATACCTCCATTCATTTCCGCATACTACAACACATATAACCTTCCATAACATATAAAGAACATAAAATTCTTACCTTTTCTCCAAACTTCCACTTGCCACCAACGTAGCTTTCTTGCTAAAAGAATTATACCACGTTGAAGAGCATCCTTGAATTAGTAGGAATGCTAGAAGAACATAATTTTTGGACCAAGGATTGAAGACTTGAATTTTTTTTTTCTTCCTTTTTTTTTCTTGCCTTGGCCGAATGGCCTTGGCACTTGCTCTTCATTTTCCTTTTCTTTTCTCTGTCCCTCTCCAATCTTAAATAAGTGATGATCAAGTCATCTTTTCATATTTGCATCCTAGTCCCTCAATTATGGTCACATGCCCTTTTCTAAATTTCTCTAGATTTTTCTTTCTTTTTCTTGAATTCTTCTAAATAAAGGATGACTTATTTTGTCATCTTCTTTTTCTTCTTTATTATTTTTTTTGTCACATGACCAATATGCCCCTCTTGGAACTTTCATGAAACTCATGTGAAATTCCCGTTTTACCCCTCGACATTCCTCAATATTACCATTTTGTCCCTAACCTTCCGCATTATTTCCACGGCCCATTTTGCAAATTTCTCTTCTTGCCCTTAACCTTTCACAATATTTCCATACTAATAATAGTCATAAGTAATATTTATAACAACTCGTTCATTAAGATAATTTCTGAAAATGGTCTCGCCCTTAACTTTCCACGACGACTTTGGAATTTCCAAACGTACAATATACGGGCTATAACATCTTTGACCTCCATAAGCTATTCCATATGGCTGGGTACATATTTTATGATGTTCAAATATTCTATTTATTATGTTCTAGATGTTGTTCGAAAGAAAATGAGAAGACTAAAGCCTTTGATGAATATTTCGATATGAAAATATGGTCTTAAAGTCCCCATTTGATTTGATCCATAATGTTATCCGCAAGTTTATTAGTATGAATATGTGATCCACAATGATGTCCAAAAAATATTTGATATGGCCAAAGTTTGGATATGTATATTTTGGATATGCGCGTATGATTCTAAAGCTCCCTTTGAAGTGCTCCATAATGTTATTTGAAATCTTCTTAATATAAATGGTACTCGAATTTCTAAATACGACTTATGAAATATTTTCAGAAGATTCCGTATTTCGAAAGTTTGTAACTCTCTTATACTAATTCCAATTGACCCGAATTTTATTTTGAGCCTTCAGATGTCTGTTAAAATATTTGGCTATTGAGTTTGAAAGAAATTTATTTATTTATTTATTTATATGCATATGGTTTCCGCACTACTCTACTCGTGCCCACTATTATGATATTTTTCGCCGAGTCCCGGGCCGGTTCTGTTATCGTGCGCACTTTGATATACTCCGGTGTTATACTGTGTTTGGCGTTATGCTGTGTTTGGTGTTATGCTGTGTTGTGATATATGACGGGGATTCGGAGATTTGAAAATTTCTGGTGTTATGCTGTGTTATGGCGCCATCGACAGGCGGGCGACCATATTCCCAGTACCCTATGCATGATTTGTATTTTTGAAAGAAAACATTTGACATTTTGAAATCGCACTTACTTTCTGTATTTACATTTCGATTATGATTCAGATTTAATTCTTGTACCTTCTGCTTTGTCTACTCAAAGACATATTCCGTACTGACCCCCTTTCTTCGGGGGCTGCGTTTCATGCCCGCAGGTACAGACGCACAGTTTGGTGATCCTCCCGTTTAGGACACCCTCTTCTGCCGTTTGGAGTGCTCCTCTTATTCCGGAGCCTACATTTTGGTACATATTCATCCGTTGCATATGTATATATATTTGTTCAGGGGTACGGCGGGGCCCTGTCCCGCCATATGGTTCGGTTGGTCTGTTTAGAGGTCTGTAGACGTATATGTGGGTTCGTGCCTACTTCTGTACAGGTGTGTTTGTATGATATATGTTCTGGGCGATCCCACTCGCCATGGCAGCCTTGTCGGCGTGCATCTGTATATGTTTTGGGCCGTTGCGCCATTTGATAGCCTTGCCGGCTCCTGATATATATATATATATGGTTGTGTTTTAACTGTGTCTGAGACAGTTTGATATCATTTCAGGCAGCGTGTGATAATTATGCCCATATAGCTGTGTATGTGATTCGGATTGGATGAGTGTGTTCGGGTGCCCAACTCGGGCACTAGTCACGGCCTACGGGGTTGGGTCGTGACATAAGGATTTTCTTGTCATGGTATTGCTTCATTCTTTCTTTATATAGTGTTGCACTCTCGTATGCTTAGTACCGGAATTCATCCATCTCATTTAGTTGAAACAACCTGAGTTTGGTCGCTTCTTCCCAATCCACATTCAATTTCTTCAAAGCCCACATGGCCTTGTGTTCAAGCTCAACCGGCAAGTGACAAGCTTTTACGAACACAAGCTTGAAAGGTGAAGTTCCAATCGGAGTCTTGAAAGCCGTCCAGTATGCCCATAGAGCATCATCGAGCTTGAGGGCCCAATCAGTTCTATTCACATTCACTGTCTTTGCCAGAATACTCTTGATCCCACTATTGGACACTTCAACTTGCCCACTTGTCTGAGGATGATAGGGTGTTTCCACCCTATGTTTTACCTCATATTTCTCCATCAATCCCGCAAAAGCTCTATTACAAAAGTGGGATCCACCATCGCTAATTATAGCCCTCGGAGTACCAAAGTGAGTAAATATGTTCTTCTTGAGGAACCCCATGACGCTCTTGGCCCCGTTATTAGGTAAAGCCACGCTTTCCTACCCATTTTGACACATAATCCACAACCTGAACCAAGATGTATTTCATGCCACCCGAACTAACAAAGGGTCCCATAAAGTCAATACCCTAGACATCGAACACTTCTACCTCCATAGCAAAATTCATAGGCATCTCTTGCCTTCTGCCTATATTCCATTGCCTTTGACATTGATCACAGGACCTCACCAATAGATTAGCCTCATGAAAAATGGTCGGCCAGTAATAGCCGCACTCAAGTACCTTAGCTGCAGTCCGGTTTCCGCTATGATGACCCCAATAGGAGAGTCATGGCACGCCTTTAGAATCGCCATCACTTCACATTCAGGAACATAACGCCGAATGATATAGTCCGCGCATGTTCGAAACAAATAAGGCTCGTCCCAATAGTACTGCTGAGCATCCCGCAAGAATTTCTTCTTTTGGTAGACTTTGATATCTTCTGGAACTCTGCCTGTTACCAAATAATTGGCAATGTCAGCATACCACGGTGCCACCTCCATTGACACAGCCAACACCCTCTCATCCGGAAAAGCATCATCTATGTCAAGCTCATCAGAAGGTCTCCCAGCCTCTTCAAGCCGAGAGAGATGGTCAACAACCTGGTTTTCAGTGCCATTGCGGTCCTTCACCTCAAAACTAAACTCTTGCAAAGAATAGCACCCATCGATCGATCGCGGCTTTGCTTCCTTCTTTGCCATGAGGTATCTCAAGGTTGTATGATCGTTGTAAACCACTACTTTGGACCCCAACAAGTAGGCCCAAAATTTCTCAAAAGCAAACACAATGGCAAGCGACTCTTGCTCGTCACCGTGTAATTCATTTGGGCAACGGATTCGGTGTTGTTCGCTTGCATAATAGATCGGGTGCATAATTTTGTGCCTCTGCCAAGCACGACCTATTGCGAAACCACTAGCATCACACATCAGTTCAAATGGCAGGGACCAGTCAGGAGCAACAATAATAGGAGCAGTAGTGAGACGCTCTTTTAACTCCTTAAACGCCTTCCGACACTTATCATCAAACGCAAACTTCGCCTCTTTTTCAAGAAGCTTGCACATTGGGTTAGCAATCTTGGAGAAATCTTTGATCAAGTGCCTGTAGAACCCAGCATGTCCCAAGAAACTTCGGACACCTTTGATCGAGATAGGTGGTGGTAGTTTTGCAATCACATCAATTTTCGCTTGATCGACCTCAATTCCCTTTTCAGAGATTTTATGACCGAGGACGATTCCTTCCTTCACCATAAAATGGCACTTCTCCTAATTTAGCACGAGATTTGTCACCTCACATCTTTTTAGCACTTGACCCAGATGGCCAAGACAATCTTCAAACGAATCACCCACAACAGAAAAGTCATCCATGAAGACTTCCAAGAAATCCTCTACTGTCACGACCCGAACTACGGGCCGCGACGGGTATCCGGGGCTAACCACCGAATACCACTCGTCCCATTACCCATAACCTTTCATACATACGACATACGCTCACTTTCGTGGAAACATAGCATTATTGGAAGCTTAATTAGTTTTTTTATAAACATAAACCTTTGGGCCATCAAAATAGTATATACACATATACACATACATATACATGGAGACCATACTACACTACCCACACATGCGCATCTACGAGCCTCTACTAAAGTACTAAACATATGGACGGGACAGGACCCCGTCATGCCCAAAATATGAATATATAAATATGTACCAAAAGAGTAATCAATAGCACCTCCGGATGATGGAGTGCTCACAAATCCGCCCATCGCTCCTAGGGATCGCACCGTCTCCCCGCCTACTCGCGGGCATGAACACGACGTCCGAAGAAAGGACGTTAGTACGAACATTGTACTGAGTATGTAAGGCAGGAGTGAAACAAATATAATCTGGGAATCATAAGTCATGAGATAAGGGTATAACCTGTACACTCTTTACATATGAACCAGTTTCATGTACATACATCATACATAAATACATCACATACATTATCATAGCATGCAAGCATCGTCACGTCAATCATACATCATCATACCGTTACCCGCGTCCGGGTAACCATCCCATGCAGCCCACTAGTGGTGACATGTCCGCCCTTTTCTCGGTGCGGTGGAATCATAGCAGCCCGCCGTAGCAGTGACATGTCCGGCCAATTAGGCGCGGTGGAATTATAGCACCGCCGTAGCGGTGACATGTCCGGCCAATTAGGCGCGGTGGAATCATATTATCACACATACCATGCAATTCATATACTTGTCATCATTAACATTCATTTCATAGACATATCGTGGCTTATCATAATTTTACCATAGTTTAGCATCCTTAGTTACATATACATATACATACATTAAGCTTAAGAGCGGCTATGTTTATTGTTATTGTTATATCCCGCATTTTGTACGTCGGAATATTTTAAGACAATCGCGGGAAGTTAAGGGCAAGGCCATTTTTCGGTTTTGTTTGAATGCGCAAGTCGCTTATAAACATTATCGTTATGGAAATTTAAGGGCAAACTTGGAATTGGAAACTTTTATGCATGACTTGTTGGAAAAAATTCAAAGTGGACTATGGCCCACATGATGCAAACACATGAGATTAAAAAGATGACAAAGGGAGCAAAATTCATCTTTTGTGACTTGAGGAAAAATCTAGAAAAATGGAGAAGTTTGGTGGAATAGAAAAAGAAAAAAAAAAAAAAGAGAAAAGAAAAGAAGAGCACATGATCAGCCATGTGCATATATATTTATATATATATGTGAGCAAGTCATGAAAAACAAGACCATGAGTCATTTTAACTCTAGAGAGTTCAAGAAAAATAGAGAAAAAAAGGAAGAAGAAGGAAACGGATGAGGGCTGGCTGAAACCAGCCCCTCAATCTTGATCATGGGGAATTATTTTCTTCTTGTTTTCCTACTAATTAGAAGGTCCTTAGTATCATGGAGTAGTTGTTGGAGAAAGAAAACTATTCGTTTTGCAAAAAACCAACCATAGCCGAGAAGATGAAGGAGGAGAAGTAGGTAAGGTTCCATCTTATTTTGTATGTGTT
>NW_026719253.1:0-12067 GCF_029784015.1 Lycium ferocissimum | reverse complement strand
AAAGGTGTAATAAGATTCGGTAAGGAGGAGAAGTCCAACTCAAGATATGCCTTGGACCTTGTTATATTGTTGTAAGGCAAGAATGTTGCGTATTGAAGATATGGCTTGTGTTAAGATATTGTGACGAAGTAATAACAGAAAAGAGATGACTTGAAGAGCTGAAGAAGAAAAAAAAAGAAATATAATCAGTAGATGGAATTGCATGTTATAGGTGAAAAAGGAAACCCCCGAGATCCTTGTAAGACCCTGCGGGACTAGTTGAACATTCGAGGACCAATGTTCTAAAGGGAGGAAGGATGTTATATCCCGTGTTTTGAACAACGAGAACAATATGAGTGAATTACGATAAGTTGGGGACAAGATCATTCCGTGACACGAAGTAGAGACTTTTGTTTGCTTTAAAGGCATAAGTTGTGTATGATTTTATTGGCATGGAAATAATAAAGAAACATTTGGGGTCAAATTCCATTTTTTGGAAAGTATTCTAATTTTGGAAAGGAAATTAGTTCATGAAAAATGAAAAAAAAAAAGACATGGGCATGTGGGCCATGGCCACATGGGATATATGTGTGAAGGATGATTAATTTGGCCATTTTTCATGGCATGTTACATCTTGCATTTTCGGCCAAGGTGAACGAGAGAGAGAGAGGAGAAAATGTTTTATTTTGTAGTTTTTTAAGTTGGTTGCGACAAATTAGGGACGAGGTCATTTCCGGCTTTGTTGTAAGACATAAGTGTTCTATGATTTTATGGGATGGAAATGTTAATAAAAATGTGGGGTTAAAAATGGAATTTTGGAAATTTGTAGCTCATGAAAAATAAGGCCATATGTGATTTCATTTAGCATGTAAGTTGGTCATGGGAAGTATTGATGTGAAAAATGTCGAGGAAGGCTAAGGGCAAAATTGGAAGTTGGGAAAATGGTTTCATGAATTACAAAAACTAGCCACCAATAATTGGGCTTGGAAAAAAAAAAAAAGAAAAGGCCCAAACCACAAGTGTGGCCGGCCATGGAATGAAAAAAAAAAAAAAAAATGGCTATGGCCCATATAAGGGCCATATTTGATAATAAAATAAACAAGGGGCCATGTGACATTTAGAGTCTTCAAGAATTTTCAAGAAAAAGAAAGAAAGAAAGATGGAGAACAACAACCATGGCCATTCGGCCATGGTCCTCAATTTTTGTCCCCTCAAATTTTGTCCCCAAAAATTATTTTCTTGTTGTATTCCTACTAATTCAAGGGTCCTCTTCAACGTGGTATAATTATTTCGGAAGATAAGAAGTCGTCCGTTTCGTCGTTTGGGCAAATTGGTGGAGTGAAGAAGTTGAGGGAAAAAAGGTATGATTTAATCCTTTTTATAGGTTATAAAGACTTTGTTGAGATTGTAGTACGTGGAAACGAATAGAATTCATGGAAATACGGATGTTTGCATGGTATTTATATATGCATGTATATGGCCGTGTGGGTATGTTGTTGTGTAGGTAAGATGAGTTGAAGATTATGTTGTATTATAGTGTGGTCATTATGGCAATTGTATTGGAAATGAAAGTTGAACGAAAATTGGATGAAGTTGGAAAATTGTATGTTGGCCGTGGGATGTGTGGTGATGAACTAATGATGGGTTTATTTTGTTTAACATACTAATTGTGTTGTTGTGATCTTTTCAATATAAAGGAAGGATATATGGGTTAAATTTGCATGAAAATGGAATGTGGAAAATTATGTCACATTAATGTGATTTTATAGCATTAAGATAATGAAGTTGTTAAGGGTGGATTATGGTTGTTAGTGATGAAGTAGTAAGTAGAAAATGTGTTGGAATGGTTTTGTTTCATATATGAGAATTTTGGGTGGAATATGGAAATTGATGAAATTGTTGAATATTGGATATATAGCTTGAAATGCTCTTAGTTTATGTTTGAATGATCTCAAATTAGTGAATGAATATATAAACGTTGATGTTGGTTCGAATGTGCGCAATTGGATTGAAAGTTGACATACTATGTAGTAAGGAAGACTACTTATGTTGGAATGTGTTTTGGATCGGTTGTTTATATTGTTGATGTGCTTGTTGGTATTGTTGTTGATATTTGGGCCGAGCCATATTCTCGGGATGGTGTGTTTACGGGGGAATGCTTTGCCGAAATTTCGGTAGACAAGTATTAAACCAAGATTGAAGATTGAAAGTCTCATGAATAGTAAGCTGGTAAATGTGACCATTTGCGGATTCTAGGCGAAACGGGATTGGAGATAAAGCGAGCATAAGACGTCCGTAAGGTATGTGAAGGCTATCCCTCTCCTTCTTTTGGCATGTCCTGTGTGTACTAGGCTTGAATTTGAGCCTCGGGGTTATTCGTTCATCGAAATTTAATTCTGAAATGGAGCACTATTCATTCAGTGCGATTGAGCTAGAATCCTTATATCTTGTTGGAAAAATGCTCAAACGTGCGTAACTTGCAGAAATGTGATCGAATTGCCTCGAAACTTCCATAAATGACTCCATTAAGCTTAGTATATGTAATTTAAGTACGCCACCTCCATTGACCCGGGGCGGACCCGCTATTCCCGGATCTCCGCCTACCGTTTTATTTGACTTATTTTTGTACCACAATTGAAGGAAAACTTTTGGCTATTGCCCTAACTATTAAGCGATATTTTATAAAACTTTTCAAAACGATATTTTATAAAACTTTTCAAAACCACTCCGAAGGGAGTGTGATATTTTATAAAACTTTTCAAAACCACTCCGAAGGGAGTGTGATATCTTATTATTCAGATTTTCCAAAACCACTCCGAAGGGGGTGTGAGATTTTATTATTATTATTATTATGCCCGAAGGGGCTAGGACTAGTATTATGTCACGAGTGGCATGCCCGAAGGGGCCAGGGTAGCCGTATGCCACGAGTGACATGCCCGAAGGGGCTAGGATTATTATGTCGGGGCCAGCATGTCCGAAGGGGCCAGGATAGACGTATGTTGGACCGGCATGCCCGAAGGGGCCATCATTTTATTCCGGACCGGCATGTCCGAAGGGGCCGGGATAGACGTATGTCGGAACCGGCACACCCGAAGGGGATTACTAGTATTATTATTATCATTGTTATTACTATTGTTATTACTATTATTGTTATTATTATTAGGCCGGAAGCGGCTGCCCGAAGGGGCTATCATTATTTTGCCGGAAGCGGCGCATGTGATGTATTCCATTACTTCTTTAAGAGAGGTGTTCTAGATTACATTATTTATTCTGGATTCATTAGTTGGATCGCGATTACTTACTTAAAGCTTGTTGAGACTCGTGTATTTATCTATGTTTTCTCTTAAGTGAAGGTCGGTAATGAGCGTGATTGTGATTTCTTCCCTCCTAAATTAAGCTATGATTTTTACTTGTTATCGCTTTACATACTCGGTACATATTCCGTACCGACCCTCCTTCTTCGGGGGGCGCGTTTCATGCCACGCGGTACACCCGGACGAAGAAAGACTTTGCTAGAAGTTGCCCCGGTGGGATTGGCGAGCTCCATCTTAGTTCGGAGTGTTGCCGAGTCGCACTTATGTCATGGTATTTGTGTAACTCCTAGAGACTTTGCGGACGATTGTCCTGTGGATAGTGCGTCGGGAAGTGCGATAATTTGTAAATGTTAAAAGAATATGTATTTTCGGATAATGATTGTTGTTTGAAAAGTTCCATGTTTTACTTAAAATTTTTCGAAATGACGGGTTTTATTACGCGAATGTTTAAGGGTTCGCTCGACTCGAGGAGGTCGGGTGCCCATCACACCCTAGTAAGGTCGGGGTGTGACAAAGTGGTATCGAGCGGTGTCCGTCCTAGGGGTTGTCTCTCGCAAAGTCGTGTCCGAGAGAGTCTTGTTTATGGTGTGTTGCGCGCCACATCTATAAACAGAGGCTACGGGGCATCTAGGGATTGTTGACCTTCCTTCATATCTAAGATCGTGCGATAGAGCCCAGTCATAGGGTATGAAGTCCCTTGTACTAACCTTCTATTTCAGTTAAAGGACGACGTCGACAAAAGAAAGCGACCTATGGCATCAACAGTTACAAAGTACAGTGGTAAACAATGGTGCGGACGAGGCATGTTGGATGAGGTAAGAATATTGAAGTATCACTGAAATGTAAGTCGGGAGAATGAAAGTGAAGGTGAACATTAAGAATCAAAAAGGGTAAAATAGTAATTGTACAAGAAAGGGCGTGTTACGAAAATGCCTCAGAATCTGTGAAACTTTGACTGGCTCCAGATTATGTAGTAAAGGGCGTATGAGGAAGTAGACGCGATTATATCAGCATTAAGGCACCAAATTCCACCAAAGTTTTGAGGTTAAGCGTGCTCAGGCGGGAGCAATTTCATGATGGGTGACCCCCTAGGAAGTATGCCAAAATTTTCATAAATGGTGGTCCAAGAAACAAAGTCTAAGAATATGTTATGTCGGACTTAACAAGAATAAGTACGAAGAAAAAGGACAGACTAGAGAAGAGACGAGGGATCCTATGGCTTTGGAATTTCATACCACCCTACGTTTGGAAGTATTTTATGGATTAACATTGATAATAATGTTCTAAATATGGGGTATGATGTTACATCTTGCATTTTGTGAACACGTCGGAAATTTTTGAAGTTGGTTGCGACAAATTAGGGACGAGGTATATTTCCGGACTTTGTTGTAAGACATTATAGTGTTCTATGATTTTATGGGATTCGGAAATGTTAATAAAAATGTGGGGTTAAAAATGGAATTTTGGAAATTTGTAGCTCATAAGAATAAGGCCATATTTGATTTCATTTAGCATGTAAGTTGGTCATGGGAAGTATTGATGTGAAAAATGTCGAGGAAGGCTAAGGGCAAAATTGGAAATTGGGAAAATGGTTTCATGAATTACAAAAACTAGCCACCAATAATTGGGCTTGGAAAAAAAAAAAAAGAAGAAAAGAACAAGCAAAGCCACAAGTGAGAGGCCCAACCGGCCATGGAATGAAAAAAAAAAAAAAATGGGCCAAGCCCATATAAGGGCCATATTTGATAATAAAAGAAAAAGGGGCCATGTGACATTCCTCTAGAATTTTCAAGAAAAAGAAAGAAAGAAAGATGGAGAACAACAACCATGGCCATTCGGCCATGGTCCTCAATTTTTGTCCCCTCAAATTTTGTCCCCAAAAATTATTTTCTTGTTGTATTCCTACTAATTCAAGGGTCCTCTTCAACGTGGTATAATTATTTCGGAAGATAAGTCGTCCGTTTCGTCGTTTGGGCAAATTGGTGGAGTGAAGAAGTTGAGGGAAAAAGGTATGATTTAATCCTTTTTATAGGTTATAAAGACTTTGTTGAGATTGTAGTACGTGGAAACGAATAGAATTCATGGAAATACGGATGTTTGCATGGTATTTATATATGCATGTATATGGCCGTGTGGGTATGTTGTTGTGTAGGTAAGATGAGTTGAAGATTATGTTGTATTATAGTGTGGTCATTATGGCAATTGTATTGGAAATGAAAGTTGAACGAAAATTGGATGAAGTTGGAAAATTGTATGTTGGCCGTGGGATGTGTGGTGATGAACTAATGATGGGTTTATTTTGTTTAACATACTAATTGTGTTGTTGTGATCTTTTCAATATAAAGGAAGGATATATGGGTTAAGTTTGCATGAAAATGGAATGTGGAAAATTATGTCACATTAATGTGATTTTATAGCATTAAGATAATGAAGTTGTTAAGGGTGGATTATGGTTGTTAGTGATGAAGTAGTAAGTAGAAAATGTGTTGGAATGGTTTTGTTTCATATATGAGAATTTTGGGTGGAATATGGAAATTGATGAAATTGTTGAATATTGGATATATAGCTTGAAATGCTCTTAGTTTATGTTTGAATGATCTCAAATTAGTGAATGAATATATAAACGTTGATGTTGGTTCGAATGTGCGCAATTGGATTGAAAGTTGACATACTATGTAGTAAGGAAGACTACTTATGTTGGAATGTGTTTTGGATCGGTTGTTTATATTGTTGATGTGCTTGTTGGTATTGTTGTTGATATTTGGGCCGAGCCATATTCTCGGGATGGTGCGTTTACAGGGGAGGTGCTGCCGGAATTTTGGTAGACAAGTATTAAACCAAGATTGAAGATTGAAAGTCTCATGAATAGTAACTGGTAAATGTGACCATTTGCAGATTCTAGGCGAAACGGGATTGGAGATAAAGCGAGCATAAGACGTCCGTAAGGTATGTGAAGCTATCCCTCTCCTTCTTTTGGCATGTCCTAGGTGTACTAGGCTTGAATTTGAGCCTCGGGGGTTATTCGCTCATCGAAATTCGATTAAAAATTGAGCACTATTCATTCAAGTGATTGAACTAGAATCCTTATATCTTGTTGGAAAAATGCTCAAACGTCCGTAACTTGCATAATGTAATCGAATTGCCTTGAAACTTCCATAAATGACTCCATTAAGCTTAGTATATGTAATTTAAGCACGCCACCTCCATTGACCGGGGCGGACCCGCTATTCCCGATCTCCGCCTCCGTTTTATTTGACTTGTTTTTGTACCACAATTGAAGGAAAACTTTTGGCTATTGCCCTAACTATTAAGCGATAGTTTATAAAACTTTTCAAAACCACTCCGAAGGGAGTGTGATATTTTATAAAACTTTTCAAAACCACTCCGAAGGGAGTGTGATATTTTATAAACTTTTCAAAACCACTCCGAAGGGAGTGCGATATCTTATTTTCCAAAACTACTCCGAAGGGGGTGTGAGATTTTATTATTATTATTATTATATTATTATTATGCCCGAAGGGGCTAGGACTAGTATTATGTCACGAGTGGCATGCCCGAAGGGCCGGGGTAGCCGTATGCCACGAGTGACATGCCCGAAGGGGCTAGGATTATTATGTCGGGGCCGCATGTCCGAAGGGGCCGGGATAGACGTATGTTGGACCGGCATGCCCGAAGGGGCCATCATTTTATTCGGGACCGGCATGTCCGAAGGGGCCGGGATAGACGTATGTCGGAACCGGCACACCCGAAGGGGACTACTATTATTATTATCATTGTTATTACTATTGTTATTACTATTATTGTTATTATTATTAGGCCGGAAGCGGCTGCCCGAAGGGGTTATCATTATTTTGCCGGAAGCGGCGCATGTAATGTATTGCATTACTTCTTTAGGAGAGGTGTTCTAGATTACATTATTTATTACGGATTCGTTAGTTGGATTGCGATTACTTACTTAAAGCTTGTTGAGACTCGTGTATTTATCTATGTTTTCTCTTAAGTGAAGGCTGCGTAATGAGCGTGATTGTGATTTCTTCCCTCCTAAATTAAGCTATGATTTTTACTTGTTATCGCTTTACATACTCAGTACATATTCCGTACTGACCCTCCTTCTTCGGGGGGCTGCGTTTCATGCCACGCAGGTACACCCAGACGAGTAAAGGACTTTGCTAGGAGCTGTTCCAGTGGGATTGGCGAGCTCCATCTCAGTTCGGAGTGTTGCCAGGTCGAGTACTTATGTCGTGGTATCTGTACATCCTAGAGACTTTGCAGACAGTGCCCTGTGGATAGTGCGTCGGGAAGTGCGAATAAGTTGTAAATGTTAAAAGAATATGTATTCTCAGACACTGATTGTTGTTGAAAAGTTCCATGTTTTACGAAGTTTTTGAACTGGCAGGTTTTATTACGCGAATGTCTAAGGGTTCGCTCGACTCTGAGGAGAGTCGGGTGCCCATCACACCCTAGTAAGGTCGGGGTGTGACAGAAAAGGTGATCAAAAATATTTTTTCTCAAGCATTTCAACTCTATAGAAGGTGAATAACAACATGGAGGGGTTGTTGGAGTAGCAAGAACAAGGATTTGCTCAAAAACAAGCCCTAGCTAAGTTGAAGAACCAAGTGAAGAAGGTATGGTTCAATCTCCTCTTTTATATGTTATGCATGGTTTATGTGTGTTGTAGCATGTAGAAATGAATGAAAATCATGAAGACATGGATGTTGAAGATGTAGCCGTGAGTGTGTGTGTTGGCCGAATGGTGTGAAGTGTGTAGGAGTAATGAATTAATGATATTTAGCATGTTTGCATGATGTTGTAATGTGTAGAAATGGATGGAAATCATGGAAGTGGTGTATTGATGTTGTAGCCGAAAATGGGTGTCTTGTATGCCAAAAATGAATCGATTTTATTTAGTGTTTTCGTTGTTGTTGTCGTGTGGATTCTATGTTAACAATGAAGGTTTAATGAATCAAGTTGGAGTTGTAATGGTTGTGGGCTGATTTGGAAGTTAATGTAATTCTTATGTGGATTTTATGTTTGTGGCAATGACATAGTTAATGTGTGGATTATTAGGGTAATTCATGAATTTGGAAGAGAAGAATGTGTGTTGGGTTGTTCTCGGGTTTGGGGAGGAATTCGGGTGAGTTGGAGTGTTGTTTGGGTTGTTTGGAAAGTTGGGTGAATTGTCTAAAGTGTTCTTGAATATTGTTTGAATGGCTTTGGATTAGTAATCGAATGTATAAACGTTGATGTTGGTTTGAATGTAAGTAGTTGAGGTAAGTATAATAGAATATGGTGAATGTTGTCGAATTATGTAAAAAGAGTGTTTAATGTTAGAATGCGTTTTGAATTGATTACTAGTGTTGCTAGTTTGGTTGTTGGTGTTGTTGTTGATGAATTTGGCCGAGTTGAAATCTCGGGGTTGGTGTATTTATAGGGGAAATGCTGCCGAAATTTTGGTAGAATTTGATGTTCGTTTGGAATTGAATTCCTAAATGTCTTCAACTAATGTTCGATATCTATTGACGTTATGTAGACCTTGGAGAGCCGAGACTCGAGTTGGATTAGCTTAGGGAGCGACCGAGGTATGTAAAGCTCACCCTTTCTTTCTTTGGCATGTCTTAGATGTAAGTGAAATATCCTACGAGCCTCGGGTAATTCTATTCTCGCGATCCGAGTGTGTTTACGACCTTTTATTCGCTTCTTAATATTACATTCATAATGTAGTCATGTTATAATCCTTGTGTCCTTTGTATGATTAAATTCCAAGTGTTACCTAAAGAAGTTGTTCTTAAAAAGGATCCCGAAACTACGAACGACCATAACTTTCACAAAAGGGCTCGGATCGCCTCGATATGCTCGTAGGAGGTTCCATAGCGTATGATGTCACTAAACTTCCATAGTTGGGCCCGGATTGGTTTGGTACTTGTCCGTGGGCCCCCGAGACGTTCCGTTGTATAGTTCCACCGGTTTTACTGAAAGAACATATTATGCTTACTATTCCGACTCCCAAGTTTAATTACTTATTTATTTACCGAGTCTAAAACGTGGATTGTTATGCATATAATTTCAATACGTAGCTATGATTTCTAAAGTTTGATTTGACATGTTCCGAGAGATGTCCGAAAGGTACTTGACATAATTCTTGCCCGCTCTTCAAATGATAATTCGTTTAACTTATTTCATCGAGTCTTTGATATGATTTATATGCATATGGTTTCTCACTACTCTGCTCGTGCAAAGCTCAATATGTCCTTCACTGAGTCCCGGGCCAGGACACGCATTCGTGCACATTCCACTGCATTATTCACCGAGTCCCTCACTAGAGGGCCGGGACACGCTATATATATATTTATATGATGGTGTGATGGTGTGATGAGACGGGGATGACGGCCAGGATGGCATATGATGATTCTACTCACCGAGTCCCTCACTAGAGGGCCGGGACACGCTATGTATATGCATATGTATATGATGACTACTTATGTTTATGACATGATCATGCATTGTTTATGTTCAAAGGTAAGCCTTTTTGGCACTGTACTCATGTTTCATACCCTTTATTTTGGTACGGTTTTGTTTGCTGTAGTCCATGCTTTACATGCTCGATTCCGTACCGACCCCTTTCTTCGGGGGGTCGTATTTCATGCCACGCGGTACGTATACTCGCTTGGGTGAGCCGCCGCCCCTTAGACCCTTATTCGCCTATTTTGGAGAGCTCCCTTGTCCGGAGCCCGGATTTTGGTACGGACTCTTTTGTTATATGTGTATATATTTATTCGGGGTACGGCGGGGCCCCGTCCCGTCATATGATTACATTATGTGCGGCCCGTATTGTAGACACATGGGTTGTGGGTAGCACTGTACGGTTGTGTTTGTGTTCTGTATATCCTCAGGTTGTATATATGATTTATGCATATATGTGTGTGCGCCATGTCGTGCCTTCCTGTACATCTAAGTTCTTATTATGTTTGCTATGACCGGAATATAATTGATATGTGGGTACGAGTGCCTAGCTCGGGCACTAGTCACGGCCTACGGGGCTGGGTCGTAACACTTGGCCGCGGTATGTGTACATGTGACATTGATCGGCGGCTCTTGGCCGCGGTATGTGTATATGTGACATTGACCGCGGGGTTTTTGACCGCAGTATGGGTATATGTGACATTGACCGCTGGGTTTTTGACCGCGGTATGTCGTGTCTCCGAGATATGAAATCTTCTGGAGTATGATGTGTTATGGCGCCCGAGGCAGGAGGGGCGACCATGTTCTGTCCGCCGGGTCCCATTACGGATCGTATGTGGTATGTGATATGCTGTTATGATGACATGATGATATGTGATATGATATGTGATAATATGATGATATGATCTTATTTGCCGAGTCCCTCACTAGAGGGCCGGGACACGATATGTGTGCACATGATATGTGATTTTGACAGTCTGGATTGTGATCAGTTGGTATCAGAACCGATGGTGGGGCAAACTCAGTGGTGAGGCAAATTCTACACTGGTTTAGGCAAACCCCACATCGGTTAATGTCAGCTCATATGATGTGTTTGATTTTTCTGTATACATGAGACAGAAATGTTTTTCAAAAGAAAGCGAAGCATTTTGGCATTCTGATTATCATATTTGTCTTCTGTATCTCTTATGTATGATTTGTACGTCAGATGCAAGTACTTTGGTATTCGGGTTATTGCGCTTACTTTCTGTACTCCTTACCTCGGTTATGACTTCGTTTTCTATACTTTCCTTCGCTTGCATACTCGCACATATTCCGCATCGACCCCTTTCTTAAATTGCGTTTCATGCCGCGCAGTACATACAGATAAGTAGAAGATGTTCCGACGGATTGGCGAGCCCATTTTCTCCCGGAGTGCCGCCGAGTCGAGTGCTTCGTTATGATATCCGGGAGTTATGTTAGAGACTTTGCGTACGTGTCGAGTGTATGATATGTCGCTTTTGTAGCGGTATGTCGTAAGATGTATCACTATTGTATTATGTTACGAGCTTCATATGTTGATTTCATACGGTACTAGTTTTATTTGATTTGATAAAGATGAAAGGCATGTTTGTTTTCCGAAAAGTTTGCATTATGTACTTGTGTCATGTTTTGTGGGCCCAAAGATGGTTATGAGTATCACGAGAGTCGGTGGGTTCGCTCGGCCTTAAGTAAACGTCGGGTGCCCATCACACCCTGTCGAAAATTAGGGTGTGACATAGAGTACTAGGCATATGGACGGGACAGGACCCCGTCGTGCCCAATCATGAGAGTATATACATATATGTACCAAAAGAATAATCAACGGCACCTCCGGACAATGGAGTGCTCACAAGTCAGCTACTAACTCCTATAGATCAAAGACCGTCTCCTTGCCTACCTGTGGGCATGAACACGCGTCCAAAGAAAACGGACGTCAGTACGAACATTGTACTGAGTATGTAAGGTGGGAATGAAATAAGCATAATAAGAATATCATAAGTCTTGGGATGGAGATACCACCGGTGTACTCGTATAATCATAGGTACATTTCATATACATTCATCATACATAAGCATGTCACATATATTATCATAGCGTATGCCTTATCATATCACATATACATCATCATGCCATACATGCGTCGTCATATCAATCATACATCATCATGTCGTAACCCGCGTCCGTGTAACCATCATACGCCGCCCACTAGTGGTGTTATGCCCGCCCTCTAGGGCTCGGTAGAATTAAAGCACCGCCTAGGCGGTGACATGCCCGGCCATCTAGGCACGGCGGAA
>NW_026719252.1:0-10969 GCF_029784015.1 Lycium ferocissimum | reverse complement strand
ATGTACGTCTAGAGTCTTTTAGTATCATCCAATACTGAATCCCCCAAGGTGTAACATAGTCCCCCCGGGGGAATTTTTGTTCGACCTTTGCGTGGGGTTGGGGTGGTGTTTCCCCGTCCTACAAAGAAAAAAATTGCATTAAAAAAAAAATTGGGGTTTTAAAAGTCGACTGCTTTTTTTTCTTCTGCCGGTGTCTCTTCTGCCTCCCCGAACCCTTTTGGACTCGATATTTCGAGAGATGTTTGAGATGTAATTATGGCATAAAATTTTTTTTTTGAAAATTCGGTAAAAATTTATAAAACACATTTATTTTTTTCCTTAAAGTAAATTTTGTTTCTTTTTATACGTTGCTTTATTTTTTTCGAACGGGTTCTTTGGTCTGGGAGGTGATTTTGTCTTTTTTTTCAAAAAAATTTTGAGATCTTTCCAAAAATTTTCCCGTTCCAACCTAAAAGTGCCCTTTCTTGTTTTTTACTTAAAATTTTTTTTAGTTCCTTAAAAATTCCCCCCGGTTTTGTTTACCTTCTCCCTCTTTTGTTTAAAAAAATTTTTTGCCGGTAGGGTTGATTTTCCGATTTTTGTTATTACAAGCTTTCTTTTGACCCCCTGCCTTATCGTCATGTGGTTTCCTGGGTTTCGGTTTTTTTTTTTTAGACAATCGAGCTCAGAGCCCCATGACCCCGTCGAGCTAAAAATTGGCAACGTAGTTCAATAAAAAATTTAGTTTTTTTTTAGCTTTTTAAAAGGGTTGGTGGGGCACCTGACCCTTTTGGGGGTTTCCCCGGGTCTTTGGTATTTCATTACATAGAAATTTGTTTTCTTTTTCCCATTTCAGACGATTAAAAGCAAAAGGTGAATTATAAGGAAATAATAGGCAATTACAAGCAAAGGGATCCCTAGTATCTCTTGAGCGCTTGCATTGATACGGGGGACTTTTTTCCCCCATCTCGGTTTGGGGCCCCTCCTGAAAGACTTCCGTATGGCTTTCCGTGGCGCGAATATCCCCTTTTATTCCTCTTAGGGGGAAGACTCGCTTTTAGCCAGTTGTCCAACAGAAAAATCGGGGCGACCCTTTTAAGTCCCGATGTTAATCCCAATTTTTCGTTTTTAAAACTTGAAATTAACCTTGACTGAAAAAATTAAGGGGTTTTAATTTTTCTTAAATGGGTAACCGTTATGGGTATGGGGGTTTGGGGATATGAAAGGGAAGGACAAAATTAATTTTAAAAATGGGTTTAAATTTTAAGTTTGAAAGGGCTAAAAAAAAAAAAAGAAAAGAGGCCCATTTTTGGGGAAAGGGGGGCCCCAAAACTAGGCCCAACCCCTTTTTTTAATAAAATTTTCCATGTGCCAAACAGTGATCAATTGGGGACAAAATATATATATATATGTGTTCCCCTCTAGAATTTTAAGAAAATCAAAAAAAATCAAAAAAAAAAAAAAAGAGGCTCACGGCTGAGGAAAGAAAAAAAAGAAAAAAAATTTTTGAGCTTGATCTTTTATTCAAAAACTTGGGTTTTTCTTGGGTTCTTTCTAATCTCGGTGCTTCCAAGTTTTAAATTTTCAAGGAAGAAAGTGTCCCTTTTGGGAAGTGGAAAGAATTTGGGGAAAGGTGAGAATTTCATGTTTTTATTATTTATAGAAGGTTATATACATGTTATGGTATGGGGAAATTTAATAAAAGCATGGAAGTATTTGGGGTTTGGGGTGGTGGTGTTATATATATATATACCGTGTATGTGCATGGTTGTGCAGGGAATGTGTTGAATTTTATGTTGTATTCTGTTGTTTGGGAAATTTATATTGGAAATGAAAGTGGGAAAGGGAAATTTAGGAAGGGAAAATAGGGGGCGGGGGAGGAAGGGGAAATGAAAATGAATTAATTTTTTTTTTAGGCAATTTGTTATGGCCTTACTAGAGGGAAAAACAATGGTTTAAGTTAACATGAAGAATTTTGCTAAGTTGTTGTCGAAGAGTATTAATTTTTGTATAGTTTATGTAATTATAAATGAAGTTATAAGATGAAAAGGTAATTTTTAGGTAAATTAAAAGATAAAAAGTGTTTTGAATATTTATTTAAAATGGAGGTTTTATGGAAGGGTTTTTGGGGAAAATTTGTATTTTTTTAGAATAATGAAAAATTTTTCAAGTGTACTTGAATGGTTTTGAACTAGTAGTTAGATATGAAAACGTTGATTTTATGGGGTAAGTTGGAAGATAGTTAAGCGCGGGTGACCACGTTCAGCCTTAGCATGATTTTTATTTGCATTTTGAATTTGCATTTCGCACGGGTTTGATTTTTCCCTTTTTGCTCCGACTCCCGCCCCCCATGATTTGAAACGTCCCTTTCCCCGTTTTTCATCTCGCTTTTTCGAAAGCCCCCCTTCGGGGTCCTTTTTACCCGCGAGTGGACCCGTGGGGACCCCCCCTAGGCTACCCTTCGTTTTTTGAGTTCCCCTGTGGGCCCCATTTTTGGTATATATGTTTTGTTTGGGCATTTTCCCGTACTTTGGGGGAAGGGCAGGGGGGGCCCCTCCCCTATGTTCGTATGTTCCTTCTTTTTTTGGGGGCCCTGTGTCATATTTGGGGCCCGGGGGTGGTTCGTTCGTGGGGTTTTTTTGTTTAAGCCCCCGTATGCTCGGGCCGGGGGGCCCTATGTCCGTATGTATGTGTGTGCCCCGGCGAGGGCTTCCCCCGTTGTTTTTGATCCGATGATTTGGGAAAACCCCCGGGACGATTTGTTTTTATTTGTAGAAGTATCGTTTATCGGGCCGAAAAATATTTTGTGAATTTAAATCTTAATGCGACGATTTGATTTGTAAGTCCCCCGGGGGGCCCAAAGGCACCCACGCCCCGGGGGGGGGCGTGACACCCCAAACCCCCTTTCTTTTAGTTGTCCTGGCCCCACCCGATTCATTTTCCCCCATCGGGGGGTTTTTTATAATGATTTAACCCCTTCGTATCTTTCCCTCCTCGTGATTCTAAGCGTAAAAACTCCCGGGTATGACTATTTTAACGGGACAAAAGATTTGGGGTTGCCCCGGCGTTTTATTGCCTACCCCCCGAGCGTAAGGGAAACCACTCCCTTTTTGTTTGTTGACCATTTTTCTTGGGGGTTCTTTTTATGTTCTTGTTGGCCTCTACGGGTTCATTCATCTAGGGGGATAGGCGGTAGAGTTTCGGGGGGATTTTGAATTGCTCACGGGGTATCTTTCATCAAAAGGGCATTGGCCCTTTGTTCCTGAGATGGATTCCGCCAGAAACGACATTCAAATTATTTTTAAAAGGGCCCACGCTTTTTTGGTCCCCCGTGGAAAGTTGTCCCCTATTTAGTGAAGTAATCTATGGCGACAAGAAGAAACGATGCCCGTTGACCCCCGGGCTCGGACCAGACATCCTTTCCCCCTCCACAAAAGCGGGGCAGCTCTCCCCTAATTCCCCGGGGGGAACCCTTTGGGAGACCCCCGGTATTTGACACGATGGCACTTTTGCACGAATTTTACGGAGTCTCTCCTGATCCCCAATAATATCCCCCAAGAATTTCTTGAAAGGGATAAATCCTACGGGGGTCCGTCCGGCCCCTTTAAAATTTTTGGGCCTTTTGGGGACCCCAAAACCCCCGGGTTAGGGCCCTTTTTTACAGATTTCCTTTTTTAAAGAAAAAATTGCAACCCCCGGGTCTTCTTTTTTCCGCCCCCCCCGGGTATTTTTTTCCAAAGTAGGGAATGTCGGATACCATGGTTTGCCATCGCCTGCCCCGGAGCAAAAACCCCTTCCTCCGGATCTCAAATGGGTCAAGGGGTACTTTTGGGGTGGGATTAAATTTGGAAAAGGCCGAAACCTGCCCCCGAGCCCGGGGTACCCCGAAGTCAATACCTTGAATCCCCCGCACAATTTTTGTCCCCGTTTCCAAGGGAGTATCTTATCTTTTTTTGTAGCCAATTTCCTTTTACTTGATTTATGAGCAAATGGGAGTCCCGAACAAAACCCGTGTTCAGCCGACGCCTCCCAGGCGAACACTTCTATTCTACCATGTTATTATTCGGTTTGGGTTTTTCGGCCCTTTATAGTTTGCCATGTTTCGATATCAACACCCCTCCAAAGCTTGATCCTTTTTAGTTAATCCCTCGAAGAACGCCCCCAAAACCCGATGTTCCCACCTTTCTTCCATTTATCACCCGTTGGGGAAAAAAGTCCCTAATAGTTCTACTTCATCATCGACGGGGCTTTCCTGGAAAACCCCAAAGCTTGTTCCCTTTATTCCCTTTTTCCCCATGGTGTCAAACTAGCTTGGGAGCTCCCCCATTTAAATTTTCCTATGGGGCGATTGTCGAAGTATCTCAAGAAACCATTCGGATAGGGGGATGGTAAAACGATGTGGCTCGTTTAGGCAATCCGGTCAAAAACGGGTCTCTCGAGCGAATTTCCGACTTCGCAAAAAGAACTTTTCCCAAAGAGAGATGGATTTTTTGGCCTCCTCTATGGGGGAGCACCCAAAACCTTCGTCCCAAAGGGGAAAAAGAAAGAGGATCCAGCCGGGGGGCACCAAGACGAGGTTGGAAAGGGATCTCTTTATTATGTCAAATGCCCTTGGCTTCCCCTTCTAAATTTTTGGGAGCGTCCTTTTTTCCCCTTTAAAGGGTTTCTCTATTCATGGGGCCTTTAATCGCCAAAGTTCAACCTCCCCCCAAAACTTGACCGCTTTTTTAGTTTTGGGAGGCAATGTTTTTTAAATTGCTTTAATCTTGGTGGGCCCCTGTTTTGAATCCACAAATTTTCCCCCCGACCCAAAGCACACTTTTTGGGGGTTTAACTTTGATTGTTTTTGGATCGTCGGTTACATAAAGCCGATGTTGAGATTTCCTTTGGGTTTTTTGATGACATCATCTTTAGACTTTAATCTCTCCCATGCTCATTTAGGAAAACCGGGATCTAGCTCTCTTTTATGGTGGGTGTTTTTTGGGCCAACCATCCCCCAAATGGTAGACTCCCAAAGATGACAAAGGGTTTTTTTCTTTTTTCGTTCTGGATTTATACCCTTGCAAACTTAAAGACCTTTGGGGCGTTTTTTTAGAATATGGGTGTTTGGGGGGGGGAAAGTTGCTTTTGGGCTTGTTATATCCCGTATTTTGACATTCGGATAGTTTAAGCTAATCGCGAAAGTTAAGGACAAACTATTTTCGGAAGGAGGTAGAGATTTTTTAACCTCCGATTTCATTTTAATGCACCTTTTGTTTATAAATTTTAGGGTTGGAAATAAAAAGGGAAAATTAGGTTAGAAGTTAATTATTTCATGAAAAAAGCCAAAAATTTTTAAATTTCACCAGGTTTGGCCCAAAATTTTTTATTGCCTCGCCCAAACGGGAATTTTCCCCCCAGGGGGAGCTATATATAGAAAAGGGATGACAAAGCAAGACATATTCATCATTTCACAACTTAAGAAATTTGGGAGAAGAAGGGGGAAAAAATTTTCCGGCCGGGCCAGCCGAATTTGGGCCCATGATTTTTGATCAAAAAAAAATTTTTTCTAGTATTCCAACCAATTGGAAGGTTTTCAGTAACATGAAGTAGTTTTTGGGAAACCCAAAACATTCATTTTTGTAATTTACAAACCCTACTAAGTTGAGAATTTAAAGGGGGAAAAAGGTTTAATCTCCTTTTACGTATTAAGGGTTTTGGGGAAAAGGAAGGTGTAGAAATGAATGGTTTTAACCATAGGGTTTGGGGAAGCTGGTAGGAGTTGTTTTTTTAGGAGTGTTTGGGGCTAAATTTACTTAGTATTTTTGGTTGTAGTTTTTTGGGGATTCTATGATGAAAAGGGAAAGGTTTAAGGTTAATTTGGGTTTTTAATTTTTTTTGGGGGCCTTTTAAAAATAATATGATGTTAATATCATTTTTTGCATTTGTGTGAATAATGTTGTTAACGTGTTTTTGGGTGGGGGCCGTAAATTTTGGAAGTGGAACGAAACGGTTATTTGTTATTTTGGGGAAAGGGGGAGTTAATAATGTTAGAATACTTTTAATTTATTGTTTATGTTTTTAAATTGGTTATTGGTATTTTTGGGATGTTTTGGGCCCGAGTTGAATTTGGGGGTTGTTGAATTTATAAAGGAAATGTTGCCCCAATTTATAAAAAATTTTGGGGTTTGGGATTAAATTCCTAAGTACCTTTTCTAATTTTTGGGATTCTGACGTTTTTGTAGATTTTGGGGAACCCCGAGATTTTGGAGGGAAGCTTAAGAAGGGGAAAAGGAAAAACCCTTTTATCCCTTCTTTCTTTTCATGTCTTAGATGTAAGTAAGATACGATACGAGCCTTGGGGTCCCTTATTCAAAGTTCCGAGCATGTTTCAAATTCCTATTCTCTTTGAGTTGGCATTCAAAAAAAATTGGGGCCATTGCCCCGAGTCTTTTCATATGTTTGAATAGAAAATGATGCAGAAAGAGACCTATTCTTATAGGACTTGTAATGAATAAGGCCCTTTAACCTTTCATGAGCGGGCTGGGGTTTGGGATTAATACATTCACGACCCCCCGAAACTTCCTTAATATAGTTCTAATGACATTTAGAAAGAATTTATCTTTTACTATTGTTTTAACCCCTTAAGGTTGATTATTTATTTATCGCCCGGGTCTCCAAAGATGATTTATATGCATATGGTTACTCACTACCCGCCGTGCGCATCGTTTTTGTATTTTTCCCCCATTTCCCCTCCCCAAGGGGGGGACGATATGTATAATTCTCGTGTTTTACGGCCAGGTGTTATTTTGTGTTGGCAAAGTTGCTGTGATAGGGAAAAGTTACGTTGTGTTCTGGAGTATGCTGTGTTATGGCGCCAAAGACGGGGGGGCGACCATGTTCACCGAGTCCCATAATGGGCCCCAACGATATATGATGCCCACATGCATGATTTGATTTCCTAAGCAAGCTTTTTGTTATCAGGACCCTACTTGTTTTCCCCGATTTTTCTTTGATTATAATTTTCTTTTTTATATTTATGCTTTTTATACTCGACAAATTTTCGTAATGACCCCTTTTTTTTTGGGGGGGGGGGGAGGGAGGGGTTCGTTTAGCCCCGGCATGACGCTCGTTTGGGGGGGTCCGCCAAATTTTTTGGGCATCTATTCTCCACTTGGAGCGCTCCCCCTTTTTTCGGGGCCTTTTTTTTTGGTACGACACCCCGTTATATATATATGTCTATTCGTGGGTACGACGGGGCCCCCCTCCCGTCATATGATACCCTTGTTACCTTAGAGGTTTCCCTAACATTGTTGGGGCGGGAACACGTTTTCCCCCCGTATGATTTTTTTTTGAGGGGTTCTCATTTTATAAGGCGGCCTTGTTGGTCCGCGTAGGCATGTATCCATGTGTTCGGGAACCTTTTTACGGTAGCCTTGTTGGCCCATGTGGGGGACGTTCCCCCCAATTTTGACCCTTGCCGGCTTAGCACGATATTATCCGTTGGGAGTCGAAAATTCTCGGGGGCACCACCCAGAAGTATATATATGGGGCTTTTGGGGTGACGTCTTCCCCTTTTTTTAAAGTAAAAGTTCTTTTTCCCAGGGGGGAATTGTGAAAGTGGGGCACGAGTGTCCCGCCGGGGACCAGCCGGCCTACGGGCCGGGGTCGTGACAAAAAAGGACGCAGCAAATCCTCCCGAAAGGTCTCGTACCCAAGCCAGTGAGTCTTGTTTATCGATTTTTGTGCACCATGTCTATAAAAAGAAGCGTTGGGAATTTTTGGGTGTTACTTTTTCCCTTTTTTCTAGACCTTTTGCGAGCCGTATTATCGGGATTCTCCCAACAAATTGGGGTTTTGCTTCCCCCGATGCCTCCGGGAAAACCGGGGGGAGGGGGCCCGGGGGAAGTCACCGGAGAGACTAGTCGGGGAAAAAGTTCCAGGGGCCCCTGTTTGGGCCCCTGCCCGAGGTTTTGTTCCCCCCCGGGCCCGCTCGCTACACCGCCACCCCGCAGGGGTCGGGAGCAAAAAGAAACCCCGGGGGAGGAGGCTCCCCGCCCCTCCCCGAGGTTCCGACCCGAGCCTCCAACTCCCCCGGCCCCCCGGGGGGGGGGAGAATTCCCCAAGGGGGGGGATTTCCCGGCCCACCGAGCCCTTTTAAAAAGGGGTTCCAGCACCCCCTTAGGGGACTAGCGGGGGACGGAAAACCGAGGGGTCCGTGATTTCGGGCCCGTAACCCCCCCCCAGCCCCCCGGTCAAAGCCCCGGGGGCGATCCCCGGGGTTTATTCGATAGAGGGGCCCCACGCCGAGGAAATCGAGCTTTCGAGATCGAGTCCGGGCCCGGTTTTTATCGGGGCCCCGGGTTGGGGTTTAAGGGTAGAGTCCCCGGGAGTTGTTTTAAAGGGGGGGGCCCCCCCGCCGGTGTGGGGGAGTTTCGAGGGGCCTTTTTTGGCCCCTCTCTACCCCCCCGGGGAAAGAGGGCAGCCGGGGGGAAGACCCCCATCCAAAGGGAAGGGAAGAAAGTGTTCCCCGGGGTTATAGCCCCCAGTTTGGGCCACAGACAGCGCCACCATTGTGGGTTTGATATGGTCGAAGAGTGCATCATTAAAGGGATGGGGCCGGGGTCGTTATTTGATTGATAGCCGATGAAATGGCTTCTTTTACTCGGCAGGAATTTCTGAGTGCGATGCACCGGGGATGGGGGATCGACATGGGGCGCCCCGACAGAGATCATGGGCCCGGGCCCACCAATGGTGGCCAGGGGTTTACCGATTATTTCGGGGAAAAATTCCCAGGGGGGCCCCCTTGGGCAGAGTATAGTAGATATCCTTCTCTCGACGGATAAACCCCCACCCACGGGGGGGAGATCCGACAAGACAGGACCCGGGGAGGTCGAGCTCCGTGGTTCGGGGGAAACGAGGTTTTAGCCCGGGCCCAGGCCACCCCCCCCTTCGGTTTCACCGTAGGGGGGCATCACCCGGCAAAGGGTTTTCGTGCTACGGGTGCTTGTTTTTCTGGGGGGCCCCCCTAATGAGAGGGGGTCCGTTTTTGGGGGCCCCCGCGTGGCCCCCCATCGGGGCGGTTTTTTGTTCATCTTCCTTCAGAAGGGGCGCCCCGGGGCGGGTATGCCGACACCAACAGGCCCCGGGGAGGTCGTGGCGGGGTTTTTCCGGGCCCAGGTCCCTCGAACCCCAAAATGCCGGGAAGGGGACAGGGTCGGGGGGCACCAAAGTGGTTACATGTATACTTTGATCTTCTCCCGGGTGTATATGCATTGATAAACCCAAAATTTTTACTTTATCGTATATTGCTCCCCTTTTTGCTAGTGAATTGGGGTAAAACCCCGAAATTGAACCGTTTGAAGGGGCAAACCCGGAGGGGGATTTTGTGGGTCGGCGGTGGATAGAGATTGTTCGGGAATTATATGTGGCCCTTGCACCAAAGCCATCCATAGAGCCGGGTATGACCGAATTCCCATATTATTATGGGTATGGATTTTGGGTGTTTTTTTGTTATGCCAACGTTGACCCGCCCGGTTGGTTCAGCAATTCCCCGGGAGAACCAATTATGAGGGGACGGGGAAAACAAAGACGTTTGGGGGTAAGTTTATTTCAACTTCAAGGCAAGGAAGATGGTTAGAAAGGGGTATATGGTTTTTCCGGTTCGTTTTGCACGACTGGGCGAGGCCCAACTTTCCCCGTCCCGTAGTCAATGAATTTCCATTTTTTTCCCCCTGTCTTCTCCCCGGAAAAGGGGGGATAGAGTTCACTATAGAGGGATTTTCCCTATACTCCCCATATCTATTCATCCCCGTGACGGGACCCTTTAAATTGGGAAAAAATTAAGGGGCAAATGAGGGATTTGTTAGGGGAAGGGCCCTCGCCCAAAAACATCACCCTTTTTGGGGGCCCTATTGTTCGGGAGAAAGAAAGATGGGCCCTGGGGTTTGGTTTTATTATAGGCAAAAAAAAGGAAATTTAAAAAAAAATTCCCCCTTTCCCCATTTAGGGTCTATTTGACCCGGGGGGTGGTTTTGTTTTTAAAGATAACCCCCCGGGCCGGGTACCACCGTCCGGAAGAGAGGCAGGGTATTCCAAAGATCGTAAATTTAGACCCGAACGGGACTATGAGTTTAGGGTGATGTCTTTTGGGCCCAAAATGCTCCAAAAAGGATGGACCCGATGAACCGAGTATTTTGCCGTTCCTTTGGGTATGCCCCCAAATTTTATTTCCCACGATATCCCGGGCTATTCACGATCGAAAGGAAAATACGCATCATCCCGTTTTTACTGGGGGCTAAAAACCAAAATTGTATCAAGTTCTCTAAAGTGAATTTTGGTTTACTTCCCCCCCGAAAGTAGCAAATCGAGCCGACGGCTTTGGGGAAAACAAAAACGAGTCCGTAAAGACTTGTTTCCCGACTCACGACACCCCACCGAAAGACGTGTTTTTTCCCGGGGGTTTGCGGATATTGTAGAGAGGGAGAAATTTTCCCATTTCCGGAATTTTTTAACGAGGCCAACTCGGAAGGCCCAAAAATTCCCCGGGGCCCATGTTTGGGAAAGAAGCTCAAATGGGCAAAGAAAAGTTTTTACTAAAATCCACTTCCCACTCTTTTCCTGGGGCCAAATTTAATGTCATTTATTGTGATTCTTCCGGCATTTTTGGGTTTTGTATTAATGCAAAAACGTTTGAAGAGGTTTCCTCCCAAAAAATTTTGGGGCTACCTAAAGAAATTATCCTACTCAGATCCGGAGCCAGCGCCCGGGGAACCTTTTCAAGAAAAGGAGACACCATTATATTGTCTTTAAAATTTAACGGGGTCACAAAAAGTTTTTAAAAAATTTTTAAACCCAACCCCGTGGGTTTTCTAGGGACCCGAATTGGGCACCCAAACACAATCACAAACCGAGTCGCAAATGGGGACTTATATGAAAAATATCAAAACGCCCCAATTTATCAAACCTCTTTTAAAAACACTAAACACAACCGCATATATATCCAAAAAAC
>NW_026719251.1:0-11987 GCF_029784015.1 Lycium ferocissimum | reverse complement strand
ACCTTTTTGGAAAAACTCTTTAAATCCTTTTTGACTAATTATCACTTGTATAAAGTTGAGATTTCAATAGTAGTTAAATTATGATTTTTGGTACAAAATTTGATAGACTTAATCAAAACATTATAAAGGACAAAATGATTTGGACCCGTTGACTGATTGGACCGTTTTGGCCAAAATTGGATTTTGACTATTTAAGACTAATTCCGACTAAAAATGGCTAAAAATCTAAAGAATATAAAAATATGGTTAACAATAGTATGCCAAAAAATGATTTTTCGTAAAGCTTAACTTAAAATCTACAAAAACTCTCTTTCTAAAACTCAGGTGGGCGTACGTAGTGTTCTACTTAGGTTAATGCCTTCGGGTTTTAACCTAAGTGTTCTAGTCCGAAACCCAAAACGCCCAACTTTGGGCAAAACTTTACCACTTTTATTTCTAGAAAGTGTTGTATTTAGCATGAATGACTAGCCTTTATTTGCGGGAATATAAAGCAGAAACAGTTTTTATCAAAAACAATTTATATCTACAAAGCATACTATTAGAACCCGTAGGTCAATCGTATTTTACGGATCCTTTATACCGGGATGCCTAACACCTTCCCCGGGGGATCACTAGAACCCTTGCCCATACGTTGATACATATTGGTTTCTTTTAAAATTTAACCGTTTTAAATGAACCCTTTCGAACTGGTTTTCCTAACTTACCTATAAGTTAGGTGGCGACTCTAAAACGATGTCCATTTAGAGCACCATCCACGTAGAAGTTTATTTTTTCCTTTTTTCCAGTACGATTGACAACTGTACTTTCCCGGGATACTTTCCTTTTTAAATGAGCAAAGTGCAAATACGAATCCAAAAAAATACGACCCGCTACACTCAATCAACACGAAGAGTATATATCAGCCCTTTCCTTCCAAAACACAACAAGTACACCTCATGGTTCAATACATGAAGTAACAGCTACTAGCACATAATCAGAAGTCATACCAGCTGAGGTATATCAAACCAGACGTTGTGTCCGAAGACCTAATCATGCTTTTTTCCGTCAATTCTACTATATATACAATCTACTAATCAAAGTCTAACTCAAGTAACGTGTAACCTACCTCGAATGCAGAACTGGAACGTGAGCTACTCCAACTGAGCTTTCCCTTTGTGTAATGCCTCGGAACGCTCAAAGTCTAGCGATAGCAATGCTAAGTAAGTAATACACCATCTAATTGGAAGAACAATTGACTTGGGGAAGAATACCCAAAATACCCCAAACGAATCATATGTGTAAGACCGCAAATTAAGGGTAAAATTACACTACCCTTAGTCCCAACAATCATAATCCTCATTTTCATGGGTTTCTAATCACTTTAGACCCTTCAAATCCATAAATTGGTCAAAACCACCAAATTTGGGTGAAACCCTAAGTCTCATAATTAGATTCTTAAACTATAGAGAAATTCCATCCTAGAATGTGTTAATCTACACTTCTAGATGATATAAACAGTAAGCTAATCAACAATAAATAATTTATACTAAGCGTTTCATGGTTAAGAGTCTAAGTCTCAACACCCAACACTCTAGGACATTAAGTCACCATGGAAACTCAAGGAAGGAAAGTAGATAAGCAAGATAACGGTTTAGAACTTACCCTCAAAGATGATTCCACCAACTCTCTTCAATATTCACCTCCCCAAGCTCTTAGAATTAGGTTTTAGAAGCGTTAGACCAATGGTACGAACTTAGGAATATAAAATGAGTTTCTTGTCCCGTCGATCCTCTACAGCGGTCATCAGGATCCCACTGTAGCGGCCAGGCCTTCCGTTATAGCAGAAATCATTAAAGGCCATCCCTCGCTATGGCGGCTAGGACTGCACCATGGCGGTCCCGCTATGGCGGTCAGACTATCCTACATCGCGGAATCAAAGAAAGTCCATGCCACTGCTGTCAAAACCTCGCTGTGGCGGTTTTTTGCAAGTCTTTCCCGAAATGTCGAAATCAATCTGAGCCCCCCGCCCCCACACCCCCCCCCCCATACACAAACTAGATATGTACACATATGTAAAAATATGCTGGACTCACCCGTGGCTTAGGACTTTCTAACGGAGGTCTAATTTGCCAAGTCAACCCCTAAACGGATAAAATCAATTTTCTAACCAAGTACCCAAAATGCAACCAAATGCCTCGGGAATTGAACCATCCACCCAACCAAGTCATAAACTACCCTCCAGATCTCACGGAATTGGCAAAAATTCGAAAAAGGTCCGTTTACTCGAAAGTCAACTATTGGTCAAATACTTTCACTTAAGGATTCTAAATCCTTCAGTTTTCACTGGAATCACTTATAGTCTTGGGAATTGGTCAACAGGGGTAAAGTGGTCAACAGGGGTTAGGTCGTTACAATATCCACCACTCAAGTTGATGCATAAAGATCCCGAATGGCAAACTTGCGAGGTAAGTGGTCATACTCTGATTTCTTAAATGCCTTCGTAAATATGTCGGTCAACTACTCATTAGTTGGAACGAAGCTTTGAGAGATACCACCGAATTGCAACACATCCCGAACATAGTGACAATCTACTTCAATATGCTTGGTCCAATCATAAAAGATCAGTTTATGGACTATATACAATGCAAAGATGACTATCATAATACGTATTAATCGGACACTCATGTTTCACTCCTAATGTGAGGCCCCAAACCTGGTGCCTTACTTACCCCCGATGGTACCACTCTATAACTATGAACTCTGGACGTAATCCTAAACTTAGACAGAGAAGGCCTACCTGCAAGCAGACAGTACCAATCTAGGCTGACAAAGCCGTATTCTGAATCATCTGTGAATAATATCTATATCATCTGAAGGGTAAACACACTCAAAACACACACACACACACAGATTTTTATATATATATATATATAACTGGCAAGATGACAAGGCCTCAATGAACGCCTACAAATAGTAATACCTAAAATAAACATATACAAGGGCCGACAAAGCCTCTACACTGACTTACAAAATATACAGGCCTTGTCTACAAGCCTCTAAAGATAACCGAACTGTACTATGGTCGGGACAAGACCCCAGCCTACGCATCAAGTCTAAATACACAAAAACACTCCCAAAAAATGAACCTGGTAACTTCGAATAAAATGCAGATTACCAATCAAGATGATCCTCAGCTCTGGCTATTGGGGAGGTCTATCAGACTGTCTATCAGAACCTACAAGCATGAAAGCAGTGTCCGCGGCAAAAGGGACGTCAATACGAAATAATGTACTGAGTATGTAATGAAACTGAATAACTGTAAGTTGAAACTAAACTGATGTACATAATATACTGACAGTCAAGAATACTCTGAGATATACCTACTTACTCTGACTCAACACATAAAGATATAATTTTATAGCTAGTGACCATATATAGGGCTCGGTGTATCTCTCACCAGCTAATAAGTCAGGCTCTCACCTGCCTTTAGGCCTGGCATCAATGTCTCTCACCAGCCATTAGGTCGGGCATCCATATCTCTTACTGGCCAATAGGCCGGGCATCAATATCTCTGTATAGCTATGTATATCATGTATCTAGTAGAAATTTATAATAGTATACATATTGTCTCTCTATCCCGCTATCAACATGGAACAGGTATAAACCAAGTATAAACTCTCTCCACACTACTAACTATGACATAGGAGAGGGGAAGCATTATGAATGTAAGAATTCTATGATATACGCTTCTCTTATACGATCATTCGACTCTCTTACATCATTATGGATTGATGCTAATGAAAGAATGGGGTATAGTTTTTGCACTCTCTTGTCATTTACCCGAACACAATCACGAACTCAAGTCGCAATCCCTTAATCTCAAACCACAAGAACAACTCTAAATCTGAGGTTGCTTCACTATGAAGAATACTCCAATCCACCACAAGAAGATCAACAACACTCTAACAAGTATCACATGCCTCTTGGTGTATAAATCACCTTGATTCCCTTTAGATTGCTCTAACTTGGTAGGGGAACTTCGGAGAGGTCTAGGGAGTATATAGGGTATGTATTTGGATGAAAATGAATCAACAATAGAAGCCATAAAATAAATAGATCAAAAACTAAAACTAGCCGCCTCAATGTACGGCCAAATGTACGGTACATACATACTATGTACGGTTCATATATTTGGACAGTATCAAGCATAGGAGACATTCTAATTTCTATTTAGGACATATTGTCTCTCTTCGATTCGTTTGACCTCTAATCCTTCCAACACCTACTAAACATAATCTTAAATCTTTGTACTCTTAGGATTAACATAACTGAAAACTTATAACCTAAAAGATAATCTCACTCTCCAAGTCTACATCGGTTAACTTATGGTGAAACTCAACGTACAAAAGTATAATGTGTAACATCTTTTCTCCCTTAGAAACATTCGTCCTCGAATGTTAAATCTTTTAGAGACTTACTAAATTTTTGACAGAGTCTCCTCTATATCTGTACTATCACCAACCTACCACGCAGCCAGAAAACACAACATATATGCCACATAAGGCCATTTTAACAAACGACAACTCTTGGCCTCACATGACCATCGAATGCTAAATGCCAAGTATCAAAATCAGAACTTACCCCATGAATAACGAATTTGTACCTACAAGTGCGGTGGTGCCTTAGTTTGAACATCATCTGATCACAAATAAGGAAGAGATTAACTCATAAACATATGAGATATCTAAAACGATCAATATCTAATGTAAAGCTAATTGAAACCTTTAGCCGAAAACAAGTGAGGATATCAAGACCTCATATCTTCCTCAACTTCCCACGTCATCTCTTCGACGTTCTTATTTCTCCAGAGTACCTTTACAGAAGCCATGTTGTTGGTCCTCAATCTACAAACCTGATGATCTAGAATAGCAACTGGGATCTCCTCATAAGATAAGTCTTCTGTGATCTGAAGGTCATCTACTAGTACCACCGGGGAAGGGTCTCCAATGCACTTCCGAAGTATGGATACATGAAAGATCGGATGTTCTGACTCTAAATCTGGGGATAGATCTAGCTCATAGGCCACTTCTCCTATCCTGTGAACAATCCTGTAAAACCCGATGTATCTTGGGTTAAGCTTTCATTTCTTCTCGAATCTTGGCAATACCTTCAAGAACACCCAATCGTCAATCTAGAACTCCAGGTCTCGCAGCCTAATATCTGCATACGACTTCTGGCGACTTTGAGCTACTAATGACCTTTCATTGATAAGCTTGACCTTTTCTACTACTTGCTGGACCAAATCGGGTCCCAATAACTTTGATTCACTAACCTCGAGCCATGTGATCGAAGATTTGCGCTTTTGATCGCATAAGGCTTCATATGGAGCCATCTAGCTACTAGAGTGATAACTATTATTATACGCGAACTCAATAAGTGGAAAACTATCATTCGTCTTCCTTTAAAGTCCAGCACACACGCTCATAGCATATCCTTGAGCGTATGAAATGTGCGCTCAGCCTGGCCATCTGCTTGTGGGTGGAAAGTTGTACTGAGATTCACCTGTGTCCCCAAACCTTTCTGGAAGGATCTCTAGAAGTTAGCTATAAACTATGCTCCTCTATCTAATATAATAGACATTGGAACACCATGGAGCCGCTCTATCTCTCTGATATATAATCTCGCGTAATCCTTGATCGTATAAGTGGTTCTAACCCGAAAGAAGTGGGCTGACTTTGTTATCTGTCAACCATTTGGAATCAAACTTACGCTGCGAATGGGAAAAAATTGTAATGAAATCTATATTAATCATCTCAAATTTTCATTTCAGAATCTCTATACCCTGCAATAGCCCACCAAACTTCTGATGCTTAACCTTCACCTGTTGATAATTAGGGCACTGGGAAATGAACTCGACTACGTTCTTCTTCATATCATTCCACCAACATATATCTTTAATATCACAAAAGATATCTTGGATGACCCTGGATGAATAGAATAGCTGGAATAATGGGCGTCTGCCATAATTTGTCGTCGAATCCCTGCAACATCAGGAGCACACAATCTACCTTGATTTCTGAGGACCCCGTCCTCTGTCAAGTCAAAGGCTGTCTTTTCTTTCTGCTAGACGTTGTCTCTAAGCTGTAATAACATTGGATCCTCGTACTTTCTCTCCTTCACCTCTGCCACTAAGGAGGATGCCGTCGTGTCCTGAATAGTAACTCCGATATCACCTGTGTCCAATAATCGGAATCCCAGGCTAGCTTGCTGATGTAGCTCTTGAACTAGCCCTTTTTTCTCGGCCGTAAGTATGATAAGCTACCCATAGATCTGTGATTAAGGGCATCATCTACAACATTAGACTTCCCTGGATGGTACATAATATCAACATCATAATCCTTCAATAACTCTAGCAATCATCTCTATCGTAAATTCAATTCCTTCTGTTTGAAGATATACTAGAGGCTCTTGTGATCCATATAGATCATGCCTCTAAATCTTAAGTGCGTGCACAACTTCTGCCAACTCTAAGTCATGGATTGGATAGTTCTTCTCATGTTTCCTTAACTGTCTCAAAGCATAAGCAATTACCTTACCGTGCTGCATCAAAAGACAACCCAACCCGACGCCCGAAGCGTCACAATAAACTGTATAGCCCTCAGATCCCTCTGTTAGTGTCAGAACTGGCGCTAATTTCAATCTGTCCTTGAACTCTTGGACACTCCACCCACAAAAGTCTGTCCACTGGAACTTAGTTGCTTCCTATGTTAGCTTCGTCAATGAGGCAGAAAGGGAAGAGAAACCCTATACGAATCTTTTGTAATAACCTACTAAACCTAAGAAGCTACGAACCTCCGTCGGAGTTGTGGGTCTAGGCCAAGTCTTCTCTGCCTCTATATTTGGAGTATCAACTCTAATGCCCTCATCCAATACAATGTGGCTTAGGAATGCCACGGAATGATCTAGATGCTTAGCTTTTGATAGTGAATAAACCAGATAGTCATCAATAAATACAATCACAAATAGATCTAAGAATGGCCTGAATACACTTTTAACAGATCCATGAATACCATTGGAGCACTAGTCAACCCGAAGGACATTACAAGGATCTAGAAATTACAATATCTGGTCTTAAAAGCTGTCATCAAAATGTCTTTCTCCCGAACCTTAACCTGATGATAGCTCATTCTCAAATCAATCTTCGAGAAGCATTTGGCACCCTGCAACTGATCAAATAAATTATTGATCCCTGGGAGCGGATACTTGTTCTTTATCGTCACCTTGTTCAGCTGTCGATAATCAATACACATTCTCAACGAGTCATATTTATTTCGTATAGGCAATATTGGTGCACCCCAATGCAAAGTACTAGGCCTAATAAATCCTTTCTCGGGCAAATCTTTCAGCTGTTCCTTCAATTCCTTTAGCTCGGCAGGAGCCATTCTATAAAAAGGAACCAATATTGGCTGGGTATCTAGCAGTACATCTATAGCAAAGTAAATCTCCCGCTCTTGTGGAATATCTAGAATCTCATCTAGAAACACATCTAGGAACTCATTATCCACTAATAGGACGGAGAGTCACCGGCCGCCCGCATCTCTAAGTTGGACGATATGATATATACAACCCTTCGTAATCATCTTCTTGACCTTGAGATAGGAAATAAACCTACCTCTTGGTGTATCCACATTACTTTTCCATTCTAGAACTGGTTCCCCTGGAAAATGGAATTCGGCAATCTTTGTCCAACATTCGATGTTAGCATAACAAGACTAATCAATCCTTACCCATAATAACATCGAAATCAACCATCTAACTCTATAAGGTCTGTTGAGGTTTGACAATTACAAACTACCACTGTAAAACCTCGGTAGGCATTTCTAACAATAATAGGCTCACCAACTGGTGTAGATACAGAAAATGGCTCACTCAATGACTCAGGTATTATACTAAATTTCTCGGTAACGAATGGAGTGACATATGACAAATTGGACCCCGGATCTAGCAATGCATAAACATTATATGAACAGACTGTCAATGTACTATCACAACATCAGGTGAAGACTCCGAATCTTGACGACCCGCCGAGGCATATATGCGGTTCTGACGACCACCTGAATCGTAAGTTCCGCTTCTACCTCAACCTCTACGAACTAACAACTGTGACCCGATCCTTGAGGGATGCACTGATGAGGATGACCATGCTGCAGAACCAGTCGGCTATGCCATGCCACTTTATTCCCTGTGTGGACAATCCCTCATAATGTGATCCCGATAGCCACACGTATAACAAGCACACGAACTGTACTGGTATCACCCTAGTGCACCCTACCACAGTTATTATAATACTATGGTAGTGGTCTTGTCTGTCTCAAACCCCTCTACTGCTGGGACCCTAACACTCGGGAACTCTCGCCTGGTCCTTACGGAATATAACGATCAGACATGTACCCTGGAACTGAGGTGGTGGTGGCCTAGGTGACCTGCCATAATACCGTGGTCTGATACCATCTTGAGAATCACCTTGATGACCAAAGGAACCTGACGCTTTTGTGATGCTCCCTCTCTATCCTCTCAGAACATGCTGTTGACATCGACGGTCCTTCAAATTCAGGCCGAAGGCCTGAATCCTTGAGATGTGTATGTTATCATTCAATGCCGATGTACTACAGGCTTCTACATAATCTTGGTGTATTCCCTCTATGAATCTGTGAATCCTGGCCCTCATTGAGTCAACCAGAGATGGAGCATACCTTGCCAAAGAATCGAACTGAAGGCAATACTCACGAGCACTCGAATTGCCCTGCTGACGAAGCCAAGAACCGATTAATCGGAGCCTCCCGTATCTTTAGTGGCAGAACATGATCTAAGAAGGCCTCTGAAAACTCAGGCCAATCTGTTGGAGGTACCTCAGGACCTCTAGAACTCTCCCATCCAACATACCACAGGATGGCTATATCTCGTAACCTAAAAGCCGCTAACTCTATTTCCTCGGTCTCCGAAGCATGCATTACTCTGAAGATCCGAAAAAGCTAATCAATAAAATTCTACGGGTCCTCATCCCGCCTGGGCCCCATATGCTTTGGAGGGTCTAGTACTAAAAACTCATGAACTCTCGAACTGTCAGGCCCCTCAGAAGGTCCTTCACTAACCAGTGGTCTTGGATGCCTTTGTGTAGCCACTATCTTTGTCCATAACTACACCACACTCCTAGTAGCTTAATCAGATTATGCAGGAGGGGGATCTGGAGCTTTTTTTTTTTCTCGTGTAAGCCTTCCAATGTGCGGAGGAGGCCGAGATGGGGAGCGAGTATCTCACCCTAAGCCTCGTGTATCAGCCCCATAACCTGGGGTACCCCGGGTCCCCTCACCGTCGCTACATTACCACTTCTGACTAGCCGTAGTCATTCTAGTCATCGGCATCTCTGTATACAAATACCAATACGTAAGTTTAAACTCAAACTTCCTATGACTCAGTTCTACAACACGATTTGGATCTAAAAGAAAAGTAACCAATATCCTAAATGCCCTATAGCTCCCTGTTTCTATAATGTGGTACACAACACATCTATAAACAAGACTCAACTAGACATGGGTTGTAGATTCCCTAGGACAGACCTGCTCTGATACCAAGCTTGTCACAAACCAAACCTGGGCAGGCATGGCTGGAACTCGGTTCCTTACTTGACCCCGCATGTACCACTCCACAACTATGAACTCTGGAGGCAATCCTCAACTTAGACCGACATGGCCTACCTATAATTAGACAATACCAATCTAGGCCGACAAAGTTGTATTCTGAATCATCTGTGAATAATATCTATCTCATCTGAAGGGTAAATACCCTGAAAGCATATATATATATAACTGTAGGGCTGACGAGGACATCATGAATGTCCACAAATACTAATACCCAAATTGAACATATACAAGGGCCGGCAAGGCCGATACACTGACATACATAATATAAAGGACTCGTCTACAAGCCTCTAAAGATAACAAAGCTGTATAGTGGGCGAGACAGGGCCCCGACCTACCCATCAAGTCTAAATATATATAAGGGCTCCCAAAAACTAGACCTGGTAACTCCAGATGAAATGGAGCTTACGAATCAAGCTGATCCTTGGCTCTGGCTATTGGGGAGGTCTATTCGACTGTCTATCAGAACCTGTAAGCATGAAATGCAGCGTCCCCGGCAAAAAGAACGTTAATACAAAATAATGTACCGAGTATACAAGGCAACTGAAGAACTGTAAGCTGAAATTGAACTGATGTACATAATATACGAAAAGTGAAGAATACTCTGAGATGCGCTTACCTGTTCTAACTCAACATATAAAGATATAATAATATAGCTAGCCGGTCACATATAGGGGTCGGTGTATCTCTTACCAGCTAATAACCCACGCTCTTACTAGCCTTTAAGCCAAGCATAAATGTCTCTCATCATCCATTAGGTTGGGAATCAATATTTCTCACTATCCAATAGGCTGGGCATCAATATATCTCACCAACCAATTGGCCGGGTATCAATATCTCTGTATATCATGGATATAGTAGAAATTTACAATAGTATACATATGTCTCTCTATCCCTCTATCAACATGGGATAGGTATAAGACAAGTATAAACTCTGTCAACAAGACTAACAATAACATAAGAGAGGTAAAGCATTATGAATGTAAGAATTCTACGATATACACTTCTCTTATATGTTCATTCGACTCACTCTCCTTACAGTTTAATGCCAATGAAAGAATGCGGGTATAGCCTTTACATACCTCTTGTTGTTTACCCAAACACAATCACGAACTCAAGTCGCAATCCCTTGATCTCAAACCACAAGAGAAACTCTAAATTTGAGGTTGCTTCACTATGAAGAGTACTCTAATCCACCACAAGAATATCAACAACACTCTAACAAGTATCACAAGCCTCTGGGTGTATAAATCACCTTGATTCCCTCTAGATTTGCTCTAACTTGGTAGGAGAACTTGGGGAGAAGACTAGGGAGTGTATAGGGTCTGTATTTGGATGAAAATGACTCAACCATAGAAGCCACGAAATAAATAGATCAAAAACTAAAACTTCCAGCCTCAATGTACGGTTCGTACATTTGGACTATATCGAGCATAGGAGAAATTTCAATTTCTATTTAGGACATACAGTGGGGCCTCCCAAAAGTACAGGTCGTGCTTCCTATGTACGGTCCATGCACTTTGTCAAACATCTCGACTTCTGACGAAACCTTCCAACACCTACTAAACATGATCTTAAAACTTTGTACTCTTAGGATTAACATATATAACCACTTATAACCTAAAAGATAATCTCACTCTCCAAGTCCACGTTGGTTAACTTACAATGAAACTCAACGTACAAAAGTATGAGGTGTAAACCCAAGCTATGGAAACACTGTTCAACCATTTCAATTCAGAAACCGTGATCATTATTGATCAGTATTCTACCTCTGTTGAAGAGCAAGACACAACGTGTTGCTTTTTAGTCTTCCAAGACACCGGTAATTTCACGATTGAGATGAAACACTTGGTGAGAGATCTCCAAGTCAATGGGCATCCTACCTAATCCGAGTCACACCATGCGTACGCGTAGACCACACCTTTCCGCATCACTCGTTTCTTTGTCCCGGTTGTTTTTCAAATAAAGGCCACCCGAAGTGTTGTTATGTCCTAATGTCAGTTTCTTCGATTGCTACACGAAACGAGACAACACACGTACGAAGTATGATAGTCTGTGCTCGATGAAACAAAGTTATGTAAGCTCTAATCTGATTAATCGACGGTAGACTCGTATCTACCAGGCTCGCACCACCACCCAGCCGCCAAACGTTAGATTCTACTCTAACGAAGTGCTGATAGACTTTGCTTCCAATAGTCCCACCTCATAAATTATGTTCAAGGCATATTTATTGACTCAGAAATATCCTGTTAGGACCCCTGGAAACCTCCACTTTATGAAAATATTTCAACGTGCCCAAATCCTTCATAT
>NW_026719250.1:0-12045 GCF_029784015.1 Lycium ferocissimum | reverse complement strand
ATTATTTAAACGGTCGAACACGTATTTACCTTTTTTCCAATTGATTTTAAAGGGATTCAAACACAACTGGATTTAATATATTGTGAAGGAGTGGTATTGTTATTGTAATCAAGATAAAATTTAGTGTGATGTTTTCTCCATATTAGTTTACAGCTGTTAGTTTAATTAACAATTAATTCAAACTAATATTTGGTGTTCAATCAAAAGGTTTCACATAGGAAGGAAAGAGTATTTTCTGAACAAACCAATAACACACGCAAGTTTGTTTTGTTACACGAGATAGAAGAAAACATAAAATTAACAAAGAAGGGAAAATTGTCCATTATTTTGGTAACGAATATGCTAAATATGATAAGAGGAAGATTTTGTGTCGTCATATTTGAAACCACAAGCGAGTATGTACGACAAGTCAAATTCTCTAGGGAAGTTTGTGAAATTTCCCATAACCAAAATGGTAAGATGTGCAATCTTTCACAAGCATTAACATAGCTTCTAACATTAGATACTCAAGAAAGACATAAATGAAGATGTTACTCTTCATGAAACTAATACTTTGAAGAGTTGGTGAACTTGCAGGAATTTTCTACTTTATCTACAGAAGATGGCAAAAGATGACATTGATGATGTGTTAGATCACCTAAGAAGGATCAAGAGGAGAGGTGATTTGAGCAGAGTTGATGAGATTGCTGAAATTGAGTTACTTGAATTGGAGCTAAGGTTGTTGAGAACCTTTATCAAGTACCATCATCTTCTTTTGCCTGATTCCTTAGTCAAAATCACAAAAAAAGTCCAATTGGTTGGGGAAATGCTTCACTCAGTATTTGATGGTAATTCAGATGAATGTAAAACTAACCTTAATGTGGAAAGGCTAGTATCACAGTTGCTGAAATTCGTTAAAGGTAATACCAGTTCAGTTAGCATTTTTGAGCTGAATGATTCTGATCTGTTGGAATATATGGATTTCCTCGGAAAGAATCTCAATGACGTACTGATGTGGCTGGAATTGGATGCCTCTAATCCTTCTTCAGCGGATGAACAAATCCTTCAGTATAATCGATCTTTAAAGCAAGTGAAAATGATTCAAAAGAAGATGAGGTTTTTGAGATACTTGTATGTCACAGAGATAAATGGTTTTGTCGACCATCAGAAGCTGGAAGGTCTGCAGACTCGAATGCAGTTCATGGTTGACAATGTAGGACAGTTCTGTCTTGCTATTTTTGTTCTTAAGGATTCAGATGATACAAATATATATGAGGTTGCAGATGATATCTTGAGTAAACTTCCATATCTGTTAGGCTTGATTGTGTTAGTGGAGCTGGAAATGAAGAAGATTTTTCTTGGTGAGCTAAAGGCTTCAAAGTTTACTCAATCAAGGACTTTCAAGGACAAGAAATTACCAAAAGGATTTTCACATCATCTCCACAGTCTGCTGATGTATCTCAGAAACCAAAAGCTCCAGAACTTTCCTAATAGTGTCTCTGCTCAAAATATTGATGTGGCAATAGAGTTCTTGTTGGTATTTCTTGATGCTGATGTGTCAAATCCTGCTATTTATGGTAACTGGTTGAATGAGGTTATGGAAAAGGTTGGAGCTATAGCAGGTGATGTTCTATATGTAATTCAAAAGCTTCTTCCTAGATCTATAAACGAAGATGACACTAGCAAAATAAATATTTGCTCGATACAGATATTGGAGAAAACTAAAGATCTGAATGCACAAGTGGAGACGTACTACAAATCCTTAAAATTCACTCCATCTCAGTTCCCCATGGTTGGTGGATTGAGCTTTCTGGATTCTGTTTTGAGGAAATTGAATGGGATGTCGAAATCTGAATCAGGATTAGTTTTCGAGATGAAACCTGATATTAGTAATTTAGTGAAAAAGCTATCATCTGTTACATCCATTTTAGAGAAGGAGCTGTCATCTTTATCATCCATTTTCAGAGATGTCGCAAAGGTCCACCATGAGCATGAAAATCTTAAAGATCTTCAGAGGCGTACTATCAATTTGGCATATGAAGCTGAAGTTGCCATTGACTCTATTCTTGCACACTATAATGCTTTTTGGCATATTTTTTGCTCACTTCCTACAATCTTAAAAGAGATCAAGCACATTAAAGAGGAGGTGACTGAGATGTGGTCGGCGGACGTTGCTCTGAAGCCTTACTATGTGATAGCGCCAACTAAACATCTGCCAACTCAACATAGCAATTCTGTGAATGATGAGGAGGTAGTGGGTTTTGAGATAGCAGCAGACAAACTAATTCAGTATCTGACTCGAGGGACAAGCGAGTTAGATGTCATCCCTATTGTTGGCATGGGGGGACAGGGTAAAACAACTTGTGCTAGAAAGTTGTATAATAATGACATCATTGTTTCTCATTTTGATATTCAAGCATGGTGCATCATTTCCCAAACATATAACCGGAAAGAACTATTACGAGAGATTTTCAGTCAAGTTACCGGTTCCAAGGACGAGGTAGGTGAGGTTGGTGAACTTGCTGACAAGTTGAGGAAAAGCCTAATGGGAAAGAGATATCTCATTGTATTGGATGATATGTGGGATGGTATGGCATGGGATGACTTAAGCCTTTGTTTCCCTGATGTTGGAAATAGAAGCAGAATCATAGTAACAACTCGACTTGAGAAAGTGGGTGAGCATGTCATGCGCCATACTGATCCTTATACTCTTCCATTCCTCACACCCGCTGAGAGTTGCAGCTTGTTGCAGAAAAAAGTGTTTCAACAGGAAGGTTGCCCTACTGAATTTCAAGATGTGAGTCTAGCAGTTGCAAAAAGATGCAAAGGACTGCCTCTAGTGATTATCTTGGTAGCTGGAATTATAAAAAAGAAGAAAAGGGAAGCCTCTTGGTGGCATGATGTTAAAAAGTCTCTACTTTCCTATCTTGGTGAGTCTGAAGGATATAGTCTTTCAACCATGAAGTTGAGTTATGATAACTTACCTGATTATTTGAGGCCCTGCCTTCTTTATATGGGGATGTTTCCGGAGGATGCGAGAATTCCAGTGTCTAAATTGATAAGTCTATGGATCGCGGAAGGCTTCTTGCAGAACATTGAATCTGGGAGATCAATGGAAGAGGCAGCTGAAGATTACTTGATGGATCTCATTAGCAGTAACGTGGTAATGGTTTCAAAGAGAAGATATAATGGTAAAGTCAAAGACTGCCAGGTTCATGATGTAGTGCTTCACTTTTGCTTGGAGAAGAGTAGAGAAGAAAAGTTTATGCTGGCAGTGAAGGGGCATTATAGCCAGCTTCAACCTTCTTATTGGGACGAAAGTCGAGTAAGCTTCACTTTCAGTGAAGAGCTTTCAGATATTGCACTTTTGGGCTCCAAAACACATAAGCCTTTCCGCAAATACTTGAGGTCACTGATAACGACCAATCATGGAGTAATTTTTTATCAGGATTTCTTCAATCAGTTTAATAAATTGAGACTTGTTAAGGTCTTGGATTTGAGTTCCTGTGAAGTGGATCCTTTGTCGTTAGCTACATTGAACCCATTAATTCATCTGAAGTACCTCGCAGTAAAAATAGAAGCATTTCGATTTGCATCCAGAATCACATCTGCTCCATCTAGAAACTTTAATTGTGAAACGTTTTTTTGATAACTCTTGTATAAAGTTACCAGCGAATTTTTGGAAAATGGAAAAATTAAGGCATGTTGAGATTAATAATGCTTATTTTGATTTGGAAAAGAATAAGCAGGGGATCTTTGAAGAATCCTCTAAATTGGAAAACTTGAGGATATTAAGGAATGTTAGTTTTCCAATTGATGATGCTGATAGCGTGGATGTGTTATTAGGGAGGTGTCCTAATCTTCAAGAACTTGAGATCAACTTTGGGCGCAATGATTCTGTAGAGATTTCTCTCAAGTTGGAGAGTCTTACCCAGCTTCAAATACTTCGCCTTTACATTAAGTGGTCCTATAAAGTATTGGAGTTACAGTTGCCTTCAAATTTAAGGGAGTTGGTACTAACAGGGACTCTTATAGAAAGCACGATTCCTATCATTGCGAAACTACCAAATCTGGAGTCTCTCCAATTAGCAGAACGCAAGTTTACTCTACGGGAAGAGTGGTGCCTTGGAGATATCACGTTCCCTAAACTTAAGTTCTTGAAACTGGTGGAATTATATATCTCAAGGTGGGATGCCTCAGAGGCATCATTTCCCCTACTTGAAACACTTGTTATAAAAAAGTGTATCTATCTCGAGGAGATCCCCCTTAGTTTTGCAGATATTCCAACACTGAAACAGATTAAGTTGATTGGGTGCAACAAATCTCTGGAGGCTTCAGCTGTGAAAATTAAGGAAGAAGTCGAAGAGATTGAAGGATGCGACCGTATTGACCTCATTATCTAAGTAAGTAGAAACAAACTCCTATGTGCAGTTTTTGAGTATCTATGTCCATCTAATTTGACAAAAATATGTTTAATACAGGAATGGTAGGGAAATCTCCTGCAGCTGTGGGTCAAGTGCCTGCAAAAACATGGTATTGTTTTCACTTATTTCCTTCGCCATTTTAATTTTTTCCCTTGATTAGATGCAAAATTTATCTTAGTTACTCTATGTCGATCTTAAATTAACAGGATCCTATATTGTGACTACTACTGATTGCTAAGGTTTTAATTATTTATTTATCAACATAGATTCATGCCTACTGGGAAGAATTTGGTCATGTTTCTCTTTCTTCTGTATGTTTCAGATGGTCACTGATGTTAAAGCATTGTTTCTATTTTGCTTTTGCAGTTTGGTAGTTATTTTCCCCTTTAATTTCTATAATCCCTTCTTCTTACACCTTCTAATGCAGCAGCTACAAAATTCAATGAAGGATATATATTTATTCTGGTCGAATATAAGTACACCTTCCAATCATCAACCAAAATCTAAAATTATAGCAGCGTAGAAAATTAATGTTAATTTAAAAATGATATTTCCTGTCTGGAATTTTGATTATTTAAAAATTAAGCTTTAGTAAGTGTTGGGAAAATGTTAATCTTAGGAACTTACTGCATTCCTTTTAGCACCAGGGCCATTGTAAATCCCTCCAAGTGAAGCAATGATGTATTGAAGTTGACGGAGCTGCCTGATTGGAACAGTGCTCTCCGGCCTGTTGGTTGTTCTGTGTCTCAAAAATAAACAATGGACAGCATTGAAGCTTCTCATCAGATAGTACGGCTTCTCCTCTGTATCAAGGATTGTAGTACCTTGGATGTTGCAAGAAAGGAACACCCTTCCACCAAAGCTTGAGAGCCTATGATGTATATAGAGAAAACAAGAAAGGGAATGAAAGTCATTCCTATACTAATTGTTTAACATATAAAATTTGCTTATTAGGTCAAGCAATCAAATTTATGATACTAAGGCCACAAACAATACGATTAAGCCAAATTTAGTTGATGATTTGATAATGTAAATGTAACGAAAACAACTTAAAGACGATAATGAAGTAAATAATCAGATTGAAACCATAAACAGATTAGAAAGAGTGATTCTTATTGATTGTGGTGAGCTGATCGATAGCCAACAGTAGTAACGAGCAATGTATGCACAATGATTGTGCTACAGTATTTGTATATCAGTATGTATCAATGTGTATCAACGTGTGTTACAATGGTGGAAAAAGGGTGATATTTATAGGAGTAAAAAGCGCAGAAAACATGACAACAAGATTCAACCAGGAAAATCGTGTCCCACTGAACTAAGATGCATTAACAGGTGCTTGTTGGAACTGTCGCAAGCTATTCAGATCTATCAGCAATGAAGAGTATAATATCCTGACTAAACCTACTATCAAGTATAATGGAAAAGTGAGTCCACGTGTATTTCTTTCCAGTCTAAAGGGATACCTGCTAATATATCCATAATGCAACTTTGTGAGGCATTAGCCAGAAGAATAAAGCGAGATCAGTATGCATGGAGGAAGATACTCTTTTGGCCATCAATGAAACTGAGAAATAGTCACCATGTTTCGTATGATTTACTGAAATTGTTACAAATAGATTATCCCCTGGTGTATTTGTTTTCACGGTCCAGTTTCCTAGCATATCCTGCAATCAATTCCAGAAAGCTACCAATGAATATCAACAATTACGTTAAATTCAAAAATAAGATGAAATTGATAGCAACTGATCAAAAAACAGTAAGTCCCGAAATACCAGGATTAGGATAGTAGGAAAATTTTCGGATGGTAGCCAAGCCATGTACAACGACAACAACAAACACAATGTAATCCCACAAGTTGGGTTCGGGGAGGGTAGAGTATACACAGACCTTACCCCCTACCTTGCTAGGCCATGTAGCAAGGGATAAAAGGATCAATAGCTTGTTCAGCCTCATTACACGAGTTTAATTGTACCCTCAAAAATTTATGTGCCACGTCGATATGTACGCATTTGTGTTTATGTGTTCAATTTTATACAAGTTGAGGTGCCTACTTGTACACACCCAAAGTTGGAGGACATACTTGTCAACTGAGACCAAGTTTAAGTGCCTGTTTACGCATTATGCCGTAATTGTACTTGTCCGAGACTGAATGTCTATGCTTAGTACCTTTTTTTGTTGAATCATGTCTATGCTTAGTACTGCATCCTAAATTGTATATCAACCTTTACTCTTGTGTAACACCTCGGATCCTCAGACTAAAGTACAACTCGTATTAATAAAGTAAAACGAAATTTAGAAGGTTTCCCCTTTTTGCGAAAGTGGCCGAGGGGCCTACTTGGGGCAACCATAACCCTTTGATTAGTTAAGAATTTGGAAAAGTTCCGTTAATGAAACTTATAGCACGTGGAAATACCTTTCTATCCATATAAAGGTCAGGCCAAATGGAGATCAGAGCAAAAAGTTATGAACGTCACAACAATGCGCAAAGCAGCAGGCCGTGCGCGTTGGCCACGCGTCAATGTAGCACCCCTAAATCTGGATTAGGTGTGAAGGTGTTAATAATTGTTAATGTGACATTTTAGACATGTGAAGTACTATCGGTATGAGTTTGGATGAAAATAGTTGCTCTAGAATCAAGACGAATAGTGAGGCGTTTAAGATTCGATAGAATCGGCAAGTTTTCGACACATCTGCGTTCCAGCCCGATTTAGTGAAAATTGTAAAACATGATAGTCGTATATATTTGAAATAGCTTTCCAACGGTAGGTCGCCCACCTCAAACGAAGCTCTGTGCTAGGAGTTATGCCCATTTAACCGAACGTTGTCAGAAAAGGCCTATAATACATCGGTTTCTGTAATACATGCCTAGCGTGTCGCGGCACATAATTCGGGGTGATGCGCCGGCTATTTATGCCAAAAACAACCTTTTTTTCCGAATTTTATATATACTCAACTTCGAAAAACTTTTCTCACATCGTTCTAAACTGTCTTTTGGAGAGAAAACACCCCAGGGCTTTCCCAAAGCATCCAAGGTGAGTTCCAACTCAAACCTCATTGATTATTACATCAATCTAACAAAGATTAATGCTAAAAAATCCTCATCTATTCCATAGATTGTTGATTGAATCTTCGCTTTGGACACAACCCTAGAATTCAAATTCAAGAGACTTGAATGTCAAAATGGTAATATCTTCACCCTCTAATTGATTATAGCATTGGATTGATAATTAGACTCTATGTTCTTGGGCCATAAGTTGATGGGTTTAATAAAGAGAATCATATGAACTATAGTAGGTTTAAGACCCCGTTGACTTAAGATTGATGTAATCATATGGGTGATGAGGAATGGTGTTAGTTATATCTAATTGGGAATGTAGAATCACCTAGGAGCAAGAGAATGGAATTGGGTGAAGAAAACACCATTAGTAAGGGCTATGAAGCTTCACACCAAGTATTTAATAAAATGCTTAGATGACCAAAGCATGGAGTTTATTACTAATATGGAATCACATTTGACTTGTATTCTTTTATGATTAAAGTTGCAAAGGTTGACGAACGTTGTACTATGCTTAAAAGCATGAAGTTAAGGTATGTGAGGCTAACTCTCTATGTTTGGGAATGTTGATAATTCTCTCTACGATACGGTTTATTGACTACTACGTTTTGTCTCAAAGTTATAGTTATGCTTTAGTTCCATGAATAGTTGCACGTCGTCTATTCTCTAGTTTCGTAATTCGTTCATGACTTTCATTCTGAACGTTGTGAACTCAATACGTAATCAAATATAGACTTATGTTCGATACCAATGACTCTCAGTCTAGAATAATCAACATGTTTATGAACTAGTTACAGTTTCAGCTCTCATAATCAGTTATGAATACATGTCTCAGTCTAGTTCTATTCAATATTCCAGTATTATGTAATTCAGTATGATCCAGTATCTCAGTATTATGCATTACAATATGATCACTTTCAGTTCCTTAGTATTCTATGAGTCTCAGCCATGAAAACTCAGTATGTTTACACTCCATAATCAGTTCAGAAATGCATGTCTTAGTGAATCATTGCTTAATATGTCGGTGTTGTACCTTTCAACATGATTCTCAGTTCTTTTATGTAACTTGTTAAATGTTGAACACCTGTGTCTTTGGGCCTAAGGCCACAGTTATGTATACGCATACTTGGGCCTGAGGCCATAGACTGTCTTTTTTGTAGACGAGGCCACGCATATGAGCCGAGGAGCCCGTGTTATAAACGGTGATTCCATTCGAAAGCGAGAGTAGTGCCGCCGTAACTGTTCATTTCGGTTATAGAGTTTAAATTTGATTCAATGACTTATTACATGTTTATTGATTTGGGCTACCTATAAAACACACCAACTTCTGATTACTGTTTCGGTTCTTTCTGTCTGTGCGATTCAAATGTCACCGCGTCCACACCGAACTGCGTCGTGATGCGGTGTTAATTACGGACGACGCGTACGCTTTTCGCTAGGATCTCCGATGTCGGTGAGTGGTTGATCTGGTTCTTTCGGGGCCTTATTGTTGTTACGGTCTTTATTTTCATTTACAGACGATCGGTATGCGAGAACCTTGTCTCGGTGTGTAGTGGGTTTCGGTACTTCGTAGAGCCATGAACTATAGTTACGAGACAATGTAGTTTAGCGGGCTTATGTGTTAGCGTACCAAGCATGGCTACGTATTTATACTCGGACTTATTCATTCGAACATTTAGTAGATCGGCGTGCGTTAAGTTTATTTCCGCATTCGGTATGTTTTGATATCCGTATTTTATCCGACCCCGGTGATTTGCTCGGTCAAATGCGATCGATGTGCACCGAGTGCCGTGTTGCGCCCAGGCCATGGTTCGGGGCGTGACATCTTGCCTCAAGATAATGTATGCTTTCTCTATATCCCAAGATAATATCCACTTCTCTTACAAGGAAAGTTTTCGACCATATAAATATACTACAAAAACAAAGAATAAATTCTCTTTACTGGTCTCAATTCAACCCTTTTTCCATTTACATCTTCAAAGGTCAAAAAGTCAATATATCGACATACGTTCCCTCAATAAGCACCACGCAATTCAAAATCTCAATACTTTGTACAAGTTAAACTAAGATATTTAATTTCTATAAATAAAATTAAGAACAAATATGTCTTTGATGTGATCCAGAATAAAGAGCTGAAATGCCGGAGTAGTACGTGAAGCTGTTGGAGTACTTAACAGCTGAAGAGAGTTAGCTATTACTTTGGAATCTTACAATTTAATCCTTATACTTGTTAAGTAGAAGTTGTATTAATTACGCATTAGTTGTTTGATAGTTTATATTTGTCACTTCTAGTCCAAGCCTTAGTCACGTTTTTAGAGCTGGTGTCTGCTGTATGTACTGAGTTGGAGCAACACTTTGAGCTATGAATGAAAATCTGTTAGTTCTTCTAGCTTTCTTCTTTCCTTGGTTAGATTCTTACTGCATTTTACTTTGGTTTTCTAAAATCACGGCAGTCTTTTAGCCAACCTGGTAAGATTATACACAGAATGAGGGGCAAGCACAAGTACCCAACCACACTGCATATAGAGGCTTTAGTAATGGCAGGAAACTTTAGAGACAGCATCAAAGAGTTCTGATTTCCAGGTTCAAATGGTCCACCCAATGACCTTGGACGATGCAAAAGCAGACTTGTCACCAAAATTGTATAAATGCCTAAAGTATCTTGGACCCAATAACAGGCAACATAGCAAATTGTATGCATCTCTAAACCATCTCAACCGTTACGTAACAACAACTTTGAGGTTTGTATAATGATAACAACATAATCTCTGAAGAGAAAGCAACATAAAATATCAGCACAAAAGATGGAATAGGAAGAATTAGATCCTCGAACACTATGAGATAACAAATAAAGAGCATTACATTGATGTTATGCATCATTTTCAAAGGTCACCAAAATCAGATTAAGCTAGAGATAGATGTAAGTAAATAAAAGGCAGGGTGATCCCTAAGATGGCCTACCATGAAAGGACTAACATGAAGAGCTTTTGCAACTACATCTGAGTTTGGGTTGAACAGAAATGATACTCTTTCACCCCATGGGGTGTTAGTCACCTGAGAAAGAATTCAGTAAGCAAATAGCCAGAATCTTGATATATAACTGGACGAGTTAATGGTTAGAAACACACCTGAACTATCACTTTTTCGCGAGCTTCACACCTCAACTATCAGTTGTTCCCTTTTCCTACTTGAACTATCACCATCTACGTATTAAAACACATCTCGAGAAGCTGATTATATCGCTATTCCCTTTTCCCCGCCCGAAATATCACCTAAGTGTGTTTTAATACACATATCGGTGATAGTTCAAGAAGAAAAGGGAACAACTGATGGTTCGGGTGTGAAACTCTGATTTGTGTCTTTTTGACCATTATCTCTAATTTGACTTTTGATCTAAGAAAAATAAAACTGGACATGCAGCAGGTGGAACAGAAAGGCAAAACAGTTGGGTACAGTAGATCTTCCTTTTAATTTGCTCGGGGTAAAAAGTTTGAGGAACCTCTTAGGTAAACAAATTGTGGTTGCTGATATTAGCCTATGGATGGTACACAGGCACTAACTCTACAGTATTTCAATTTAGGATTTGGTTACTTAGAAATTTGGATGATTCACCTCAGCAATGCATTTCTTCAAATTCTGCGAGGAGCCTTCAGTATCATAGCAATAATACAAACTGAACGGGTTTTGCCCATATCCCACACTGGGCGGTATTGTCAACAAGAAACTGCTTTAAAAAAGATGAATAATCAGTCCATGAGTCCACAGCACTAAAAACAAACACTAAAACATATTCCAGTTTTTGAACTATCAGATGTCCGATTTGGTGTGCACTGAGTGATACTTTGTCCATGCCAATGTGTATTTCCTTAAGACACCAATAAATGGAAGTCATATTTTGATTTTAAAACTAAATCATTATCCAAGAAGAACCAACCATGGAAAACATATTGTTTCCCCTTCAAAGTGAAACTGTTGAAATTGAAAAGGCAGGCAGGTCTGCGACTAACTCAGAACAATTTGATTTTTTGAAAGGAGTACCCTTAGTGTTAGAATGTTGCAGCAATGGCAATTTCTATTCAGCCGATTAAACAAATGCCACATAATATCACAAAGAAAAATAACAAGTTCAATTCAAGAGAAGATTAAAAATAAAATATCCTCTACGGATGGCCTAACGGTAGAAGAGCTGGAGTAACTAACAACATGTTTGAATCTCAGCATAGGTGACACGAGGTGAATTCTTTCTATCTACCTTAGGGTAATATGCAGAGGCGGATTCAGAAATTTAACCATAGCCTCATAGGTTAATACATATGTGTATTGAGATTTTGCATAGTATATCTATGGTTCAGTGCAGAAAGTTATGGGTTGCTAAACACCAATTTAATCTGCAGAATTTACTCCTCGCTTCTCCTCTAAAAACACAAAACTAGAATTTAGACAAAATATGGTTGCTAAAATTGTGATTTAATTTCTCATTAGCAGCTAAATTACAGCAAAATACCATTTTGTCATCTAGTTTACAAAAACATGGACGCAGTGTGTAGGTAGTGTATAAAGTATACTAAATATACATATATTATA